>NW_019950944.1:0-7017 GCF_002910315.2 Salvelinus sp. IW2-2015 | reverse complement strand
TGGAGTATGGACAGCGCAAGCTGGCCTGAGAGGGCGGGTATCAGTCCGTGCATATGTGACGGTTCCAACGCAACCAGAATCGTCGTGCGCGCCTCCTCAGCCGCGGTATTGTTCCCTGGCCGTTCCTTTGCACTCGCCATGACTGGAGCGTGTAGTCAGTCCCTGCTGCCAAATGAAACTCCCAAGATTCTTTTGGGGGGAGGCATATGGAGCTGGCGGTGAATGCAGCAGAGAGTGCCAGAGCCTCTGTGGGAGTCGGAGGAGGAATTGCCATGAAAGAATTTGGGGAGAGGTGGTAGCGATGAGAATGGCTGCAGCACACACTCGTTCCTGAAGCGGTGTTTTCGCCCAGTCCGGTTACGTCCTGTGCCAGCTCCTGCACTGCTCCACTGAAGAGCCAGAGGCCGTCAGAGAGCGATGGAAGTTGGGAGAGAGAGAAAAAGGAAGAAGAATGTTGTACAAGTGTGTTCTGCTCAAGATTCGACCAGCGGATCCGATTAGCAGTCTGGTGAAAACTGTACCGGCTCACACATCTGGACTCAGTGCGCCTCCCAGTCTGATACGTCTGTGCCTTCTCTCCAGCACTCGCCCGGAAGTGCGTGTCACTAGTCAGTGCCATCTGTACCGGCTCCACGCACTACGGCCTCCAAGTGCGCATTCACAGTCCAGAGCTTCCGGCGACGGTTCCCAGTCCAGAGCTTCCGGCGACGGTTCCCAGTCCAGAGCTTCCGGCGACGGTTCCCAGTCCAGAGCTTCCGGCGACGGTCCACAGTCCAGAGCTTCCGGCGACGGTTCACAGTCCGGAACCTCCAGCGACGGTCAACGGTCCGGAACCTCCAGCAAGGGTCAACGGTCCGGAGCTTCCAGGAAAGGCGTCCAGTCCAGCTCCAGGGCAGGAGCCTTCCTCTGCGCCGGTGCCCAGTCCGGGTACGGTGTTCAGTCCAGCTCCATGGCCGGAGCCTTCCTCAGCGCCGGTATCCAGTCCGGGCACGGCGACCAGCACAGCTCCAAGGCGGGAACCTTCTTCTGCGCCGGTGCCCAGTCCAGGCACGGCGTCCAACCCTGCTCCAGGGCCGGAGCCCTCCTCTGCGCCGGTGCCCAGTCCAGGCACAGCGTTCTGCCCGGCGCCATGGTTGGATCCGGGGTCTGGGGGGGGGGGGAGGCTACGACCCGCACCGGAGCCGCCACCGACACTAGTCAACCCCCCTAAACCCCCCATTTGGTTTCAGGTTTTGCGGCCGGGGTCCGCACCTTTGGGTGGGGGGTACTGTCACGCCCTGACCATAGAGAGCCCTTGTTTCTCTATGGTGTAGTAGATCAGGGCGTGACTAGTGGGTATTCTAGTTTATAATTTCAATGTTGTGTTCTAGTTTATATTTTCCATGTTAGTGTTTTGTATGATTCCCAATTAGAGGCAGTTGGTAATCATATTTAAGTAGCTATTTTTCCCACCTGTGTTTGTGGGATATTGTTTTGTGTTTGTGCATGTGCACCACGTAGTCACGTTTAGTTGTTCGTTTATTGATATGTTTTGTTTTGTTTAAGTTTCTCTTTGAATTAAATATGTGGAACTCAACATCCGCTGCGCCTTGGTCCCGTTCTTACGACATCCGTGACAATTTTAGAATAAGGCTGTAACGTAATACAATGTGGAAAAAATGAAGGGGTCTGAATACTTTCCGAATGCACATATGAGATGAGTAAAGGAGTGTGTAAGCATTATTAAAGTGACTAGTGTTCCATTATTAAAGTGACCAGTGATTCCATGTCTATGTTTATAGGGCAACAGCCTCTAAGGTGCAGGGTTGAATAACCGGGTGGTAGCCGGTTAGTGATGGCTATTTAACAGTCTGATGGCCTTGAGATGGAAGCTGTTTTTCAGTCTCTGGTTCCCAGCTTTGATGCACCTGTACTGACCTCGACTTCTGGATGATAGCAGAGTGAACAGGGTGTGGCTCGGGTGGTTGATGTCCTTCATAATATTTTTGGCCTTACTGTGACATTGGGTGCTGTAGGTGTCCTGGAGGGCAGTGTGCGTTGGGCATACCGCACGCTGGGCAGACTGCACCACCCTGAGGGTCTTAGGGGCCAAGCCAAATTTCTTCAGTTGAAGAGGCGCTGTTGCAGCTTCTTCACCACACTGTCTATGTGGGTGGATCATTTCAGTTAGAAAGAATATAACAGATTTATAGTACAAAGACATCTCCCAGACGAATCCCCACAGTCATTGTTTATTCATCATTATGGATCAACATGTAGATGGACCTGTTCCTAGTTGCATACTGTCCCAATTGTTCTTTCAATAGGCGGTATGTTTAAGTGAACCTCATTCACAGGAGGTTGGTGGCACCTTAATTGTGGAGGACGGGCTTGTGGTATTGGCTGGAGCGGAAAGAGTGGAATGGTATCAAATACATCAAACACATGGTCTTCCCCTCAGCAGCATCCACTGACCTCATTGATCTGTTGAGGCCTGTAGACATTGTGGTTCCCTTATGTCCTGCTGTCTTCTACTGTATGCTTCAGCTGGCTCAAGCAGTTCTGTATGGGGCCTGTGAGAAGAGACCAAGGTTATTATAGTAAACTAAAAGTGAAATTAAAATGAAAACGAATCATCAAAGAACAATTGAGTAAACTGAAATAAAATAATTAACAAACCCGTTTGAAAAACGAAAACTATACTGAAACTATTATCTCCAAAACGTACTAAAATAAAAACCATCATGAATTATGTTTAGTTTTAGATTTTTTGGGGGGGAGAAATCAAATTGTGTTTTCAATGGGGTTTTCAAGCTTTTGAATCTGGAGGGTCACATTGAGATTGACTTTATAATTTAAAGGTAGACACAGACAGATGACGTTGCCACGAGCAGCACCGCAGATGCAGATGTTAGGCTACTTTCTGTCCCTAACACCAAAACTAACACTGAAACTAAATCATCTAAAAACAAAATCTCTATATATTAAAAAAAAAAATGAACTAAATAAAAACAAAACTGAGTTTCAAATAAACATCTTAAAACTAATAGAAATGTAAATATAAATAAACAAAACTCCACTGAGTGTACCAAACATTAAGAACACCTGCTCTTTCCATGGCAGAGACTGACCAGGTGAAAGCTGTGATCCCTTATTGATGTCACAAGTTACATCCACTTCAATCAGTGTAGAGGAAGGGGAGGAGACAGGTTAAAAGAAGGCTTTTACAGCCTTGAGACAATTTGGACATGGATTGTTTGTGTGCATAGAGGTGAATGGGAAAGACAAATAATATTTAAGGTGCCTTTGGAAATGGGGTATGGTAGAGGTGCAGGCACACCTGGTTTGTGTTTGGTGTCAGCAGGCAGACTGGTTTGTTTACGCTTAACTAGGTTTTCCCTGTGTGTATCAGAATGGTCATACCAATAGGACAACCAGCCAAAATTTGAACATGTGGGAAGCATTATGGATCAATCTGGGCCAGCAATCCTGTTGGAATGTTTCCACATCCTTAATAGAGTCCATTTGTTCTAATGTTTGGTAATACTCATGTAGAATGACCTTACTGGAAGAAAATGGTACCCATTTATTCATTTAATGGCTTCTAGTACACTTGGCTGCCGATTGGTCGGGTTCATAGGGAACACAAAGTCCAACATGGAGCTTAGAATGGTGATTCATTTCAGGTCGAATAATTTTTCAACAGTGAGGAGCTGTTATTGGAATTGTGACAACATAATCCTAGTTGGACAAAAAGTCACAGGGAAGGACACAGAAGGATCTGAGATGTTATCATAATTGATTCAAACGAATAAGCAGGCTTTTATGCATTCGAAACTGTGATGCCATTTAAATCAAATATATTCATTGGCGTAGCATGGACATATGTCTTTCGATGGATTGCAGTCTTCCTGGTATCTTTTCATAGTTCTTTGCGAGTAATAGCGCCTTGTGTAATTTGTGGCTTTAGCTTCGGTCCTATTACTTTATCAGTAATAATCTCTGTCTTTAAGGTATACACTGTTGAATGTGGGAATAAGCACCAGTGTCAGCTGGAGAGCGCGGGATTCCCCGCTGCTTCAGGAATGCATCCAAAATGGACTCTAGATCTCTATATATTGTAGGCATCTCAACTTGACAGGACGCATCTGTGTGATTCTGCGCAACCTTAGCATCAATACATGGTGCTATAACCCAGTAACTCTTATTAATACTGTTTCAATTTATACACTTGCCCCACCACCCCCTTGTCCCTGTAATTGTAAATATTGGACTATAAAGTATGCTTCTGTATTTAATTATCTACTATGTTATTCTATTCTCGGCCATTAACGTTATGTGTCGTATTCAATATTTTTTTACAATTTCGAGTTGTTGTTGCATTGGTGAGAAGGAACCAGCCAAGTAAGCATTTCGTTTGATGATGTATATTCATTCGTTCGGCATAGCAACTTAATAAAATTGAACTGGTCGGAAGGTGAAGATATAGCTAGGTAACATCCTGGCGGCAATCCTGAAGGAAAATCATGACCTCACTCATCATCATGAGCAGCAGCAGCATCCTCATCACCTCCCCTATTGTCATCATTTGGCTAAATATCTAGCGTAGTTGATTAGTCTTCTCTAAACAGACAACAAGCCAAACACTTGATGGTAGCAGCCAGCCTCTCTGCGCGTGCAGTCGGGTAGGTGTTAGTCCAGCTCGATGGCGAGCCTTCCTCAGCGCGGTATCCTCAGTCCGGGCACGGCGACCAGCACGTCCAAGGGGGAATTCTTCTGCGCCGGTGCCAGTCCAGGCACGGCGTCCAACCACTCCAGGGCCGGAGCCCTCCTCTGCGCGGTGCCCCAGTCCCAGCACAGCGTCTGTCCGGGCATGGTTGATCCGGTCTGGAGGGGGGGGGGGGGGGGGTCTACGACCGCACCGATGCCGCCACCGAACTAGGTCTAACCCCTAAACCCCCATTTGGGTTTCAGGTTTTGCGGCGGGGTCCGCGACCTTTGGGTGGGGGACTGTCCACGCCCTGACCGTCAGAGATCTGTTTATTCGTACTGGTGTGAGATCAGGGGTGACTAGGGTATTCAGTTCTAATTTCAATGTTGTGTTTAGTTGTATTATTGTTCTAGTTAGTGTTTTGTAATGATTACCAATTAGAGAGTCCTGGTATCATATTTAGTAGCTATTTTTCCACTGTGTTTGTGGGATATGTTTTGTGTTGTGCATGTGCACCACGTAGTCACGTTTATTGTTCGTTTATTGATATGTTTTGTTGTTGTTTAAGTTCTCTTTGAATTAAATATGTGGAACTCAACATCCGCTGCGCTTTGGTCCCGTTTTAGACATCCGTGACAATTTAGAATAAGCTGTAACGTAATACAATGTGGAAAAAATGAAGGGGTCTGAATACTTTCCGAATGCACATATGAGATGAGTAAAGAGGGGTGTTAAGCCATTATTAAAGGTGACTAGTGTTCATTATTAAAGGTGACAGTTTAGTGTTTTAATGTTATTCTATTTCTAGGGCCGTTTTTTTAATCATTAACTGTTATGTTCGTATTCATATTTTCTTTTTATACAATTTCTTATGTGTGTTGCATGGTGAGTATAGTGAACAGCATAAGCATTTCGTTGATTGCTGTTATACATGCGTATTCCTGTACATCACAACTAAATGAAAACTGAAACTTGGGTCTGGCAGGTGAAGATAATAGCTAGGTAACATCCAGGAGGCATGTAAGGAAAGATATTGACTCACTTCATCATATAGAGCTAGCAGCAAAGATCATCATCCTCCCTTAATTGTCATATTGGCTCAAATCTACAGTAGTTGATTAGTCTCTCTAAACAGACACAAGCACAAAAATTTGACGGTAGGCAGCAGCAGGGGAGTTTAGAGTGCCACTGTGAGTCTAATTGGCAGAGGGATTGTGTACTAATTGACCTCTGCTCTCAATCTCATCAAACGGGGGGGCAGGAAAATAATCTATTTGGCTGCTCCAATTTCAAGGGGGCCTGGTACTTACCACCCTGGGGAATGTCCAGTGAGAGACAGAAAGGCTGAGAAAGGCACTGGGGTAAGTCTACATTGATGCACATCATTTCTGCTGATGGAAATATATGGCTAAACTGGAGATGAAATTACCGAACTCGGAAGCACTATTCGATCCTTTGACCATGTACTATTCTGTAAAAAACTTTTACTTGAAAATATTCAACCTAAAATTGTTAGTTGTCTGCACTGTAAAAGTGCCTTTTACAATATGTTGAAGGTCAAAAGGGAGATGCAGAAACTTTGTTGGAACCTCTACTGATTGTTTCCTTAACACCATAGAATGCTTATTAACAAAACAGAAAGATAACACCAATTACAGCTTCTAGCACATACATTGTCCACTGGATGCCTGTCGGTGTCTAACTGAGCTTTGAACTGAATTTACAGCACTGTCACGAAATACCCATACAACACACCCACCCACACACAACCACACCCACACACAGCATGCACGCACCCAAATACGCTGCACACCAACACACACAAGACACATACACCCAAGCACCACACAAGCATACCCACACCTTACGCACACCCCACACCACACGCATGCACACATTAATCACACACATTAATGCAAAGGCAGGACAGCAAGCATTATGCATATGGTCTGCCAGAGTTAAGAATCTACAGGGCCTGATTATAACGGTCAGACCACTGTCTGTTTAGCTGTCGTTCTTGGTGTTACAGAAGGCTTGTACTGTGAACATGATGAATGCGCTTCCACAGAAGAACCTTACGGCCAGTTAGACAGGTGTGTAGTGCAGGGTGGAGCTGATCTGGCATGTCTTTTTAATCACTTCAAGATGGGTGTACGTGTACTTCATCTGATCTACTCTGAGGTGTCCTAATATGGCCCTTTTCCTACATAGTGCAGCATTTTGACGCAGAGGCCTAGCTATGGGGCCTGGTGTAAAGTAGTGCAGCATATAAGGAAGGGTGTGTCATTTGGGACTGGCAGTCTTTGTCTGGGCCGGCTTGGTGGGAT
>NW_019950943.1:0-7018 GCF_002910315.2 Salvelinus sp. IW2-2015 | reverse complement strand
TGATAGCAGAACGGAGAGGAGAGACAGGAGGAAGTAGGGCTCTGATAGCAGAACGGAGAGGAGAGACAGGAGGAAGTAGGGCTCTGATAGCAGAATGGAGAGGACAGGTCGGTTCACTGCTGTGCTCTGTGTCTTCCCCTCTTGATCTGAAACACTCTTTAGTATTCAGATGTTATTCTAGTGGAGATTTAAGACATGAATTATCAACCATCATACCAATGTCCCAATTCATATAGGCTTCTGTGTTCACTTCTTCTGTCACTTTGTGGGAATAGGCCATTATGAAATCCAATTTTATTTTGATGACGACGATGAAGGGGTAATGATGATGATGATGATGATGATGATGATGACGATGATGAACACACAGACAGAAACCCACACACCCATCCCCCACCCTAACCTGGTAGTTGGGGGAATATTTCGAAGGGGTGGTCTTGAGATGCAATGTTTTGAGCGGGGAGAGAGAAACGCTGTTGCCGCAACCATTCTTCCTCCCCTCCGGTTCTCACCGCTCTTTCCCTCGCTCCCGTCAAAGTCCACCCATCGAAGGCGTAGAGAACCTCTCGTGCGTCGCACACCGAGACCGTGCCTGTTGGAGACGCGCTGCATCCGCTCCACGGGAAGATGGAGAAACGGCAAGCACAGTTATCCCCATGTAGAGAACGAGAAACCAAGGAAAGCTGTCATTTATGATGCAAACAGTGCTTTTCCGTCGATAGGAACTTATTTTAGCGAAAGGGTAAGTGATATTACGCATTTTATTACAGAATGAGATAGTTTTTAATGATGAAAAATAGATGTTTGTGGACTGGATATGTAGTTCTGTTTGATCAGACATATGGTAGTAGGCTACTGTGTCGCGTTATATTGCCACAACAATTAGACTACGTTGAAATGACAGTCTATCTCACGAAAGAAACACATTTTACACATCACAATATATCAGACTCACCGGAACGATTGAAACTGGCACACGTTGACGTCAAATATTTTATGAATGGCGCACAAATAGTCTGCATGCGTATTTCTAAATATCAAAATCATTTCTGTCTTATTAGAAGCATTACTCGTATAGTGTATATCCATGTGATACAAAAACTGTATCACCAAAAAAAGGGAAGATTATTTGAATGTGAATCGAAGATTGGTTCAAAATTAGTTCCATTAGTTATCCAAGACCTCCGGGGTGAAATTGTGATTTCATAAGTTTGATTATGTATTCACCCTTTTTCCTCGAAGGAAATTGTGTTTTTAGAGGAATTATCCATTTAAATTAATAAATACATTTTAAACCTTTCAAGCTTTTCCAGGTATATATGAACAATCCTTTATTTATTACTTATAATAATCGAATAGGTTATGAACGTTTGACCAGAAGCAAATATATCAGAGATGAGACAGTGTTGGTAGTGGAAGGAGAGAGAGAGAGAGAGAGAGAGAGAGAAAGAGGGAGGGATAGAGAGAAAAGAGAGAGAGAGGAAAGAGAGAGCGGAGAGAGAGGAAAGAGAGAGAGAGAGAGAGAGGGAGAGAGAAGAGAGAGAGAGAGAGAGAGAGAGAGAGAGGGGGGGGGATAGAGAGAAAGAGGGAGGGATAGAGAGAGAGAGAGAGAAAGAGAGAGGAAAGAGACAGAGAGAGAGGAAAGAGAGAGAGAGAGAGGAGGAAAGAGAGAGAGAGAGAGAGAGGAAAGAACGAGAGAGAGAGAGAGAAGAGAGAGAGAGAGAGAGAGGAGAGAGAGAGAGAGAGAGAGAGAGACAGAGAGAGAAGAGACAGAGAGAGAGAGAGGTGAGGGTGTTGGAGGGGAGTCAGGTAGGATGGATCATATCTCTGCCCTCTTGTGGTGTGAACTAAAATTAGAGTGTGGGTTTACCACACTTTCAGTTTGGAATAGCCAAGGAGAGCTTACCAAACCTCATCCCATTCCAAATGTCCACGGTTCAGAAGGTCAATCCTGGTTGTGGATCGGACAGGAGGAGACTGGTCTGAGGGCTCTGTTGGGTGCTTCATGTGTAGCAGTGGAGGCTGGTGGGAGGAGATATAGGAGGACGGGCTCATTGTAATGGCTGCAACGGGGGGAAAATGGAATGGAGTTAAATGTGGTTTCCGTATGTTTGACGTGTTTGATTCCGTTCCAGCCAATACAACGAGCCCATCCTCCTATAGTTCCTCCCACCAGCCACCACTGGCGCGTATTATGGGGGAGGGTGGAAGTGAGAGGATTCAGAAATACTTTTAGTATTGTATTGTAATGTAGAGTATTATAATGTATTGTAATTTAGTGTAATGTATTGCATTGTAACATATAGCATTGTAATGTATTTAAATGCATTGTATTGTAATGTATTGTATTGTAATGCATTTTATTGTATTGTATTGTAAGGTATTGTATTTGAATGTATTGTAATATAGTGTATCATATTCTAATGTATTGTAATATAGTGTAATGTATTGTATTGTAATGCATTGTATTGTATTGTAATTAATGTATTGTAATGTAATGTAATGCAATGTATTGAATTGTAATGTATTGTAATTTATGGTAATGTATTGTATTGTAATTTAATGCATTGTAATGTAATGTATTGTATTATAATCTATTGTGTTGTAATGTATTTTAATGTATTGTATTGCATTGTAATGTAATGTATTGTAAAGTAGCGGCAGCGTAGCCTAGTGGTTAGAGCGTTGGTAACCGAAAGGTTGCAAGATCGAATCCCCGAGCTGACAAGGTAAAAATCTGTCGTYCTGCCCCTGAACAAGGCAGTTAACCCACTGTTCCTAGACCGTCATTGTAAATAAGAATGTGTTCTTAACTGACTTGCCTAGTTAAATAAAGGTAAAATAATTTTAAAAAATGTGTAATGTTTGGCTTGGCACCTAAGACCCTCAGAAACTTTTACAGATGCACAATTGAGAGCATCCTGTCGGGTTGTTTCACCGCCTGGTACGGCAACCGCACCGCCCACAACCGCAGGGCTCTCCAGAGGGTGGTGCGGTCTGTCCAATGCGTCACCGGGGGCAAACTGTGTTGTGGAAATTACAGCATTATGTTATCTTTATATTATAATGTAATAATAATAATAATGTATATAATGTTTAATTGTTTTGAAGAAATCTAAAAGTCTCTCATCAACCACCCGGGCCACTGCCTGTTCACCTCGCTATCATCTAGAAGGCGAGGTCAGTACAGGTGCATCAAAGCTGGGACCGAGAGACTGAAAAACAGCTTCTAACTCAAGGCCATCAGACTGTTAAATAGCCATCACTAGCCGGCTACCACCTGGTTACTCAACCCTACGCCTTAGAGGCTGCTGCACTATATACTATAGTTGAAGTCGGAAGTTTACATACACCTTAGCCAAATACATTTAAACTCAGTTTTTCACAATTCCTGACATTTAATCCTAGTAAAGATTCCCTGTCTTAGGTCAGTTAGGATCACCACTTTATTTTAAGAATGTGAAATGTCAGAATAATAATAATAATAGAGAGAATGATTTATTTCAGCTTTTATTTCTTTCATCACATTCCCAGTGAGTCATAAGTTTACATTCACTCTATTAGTATTTGGTAGCATTGCCTTTAAAATGTTTAACTTGGGTCAAACGTTTCATCAGACCAGAGGACATTTCTCCAAAAAGTACAATCTTTGTCCCCATGTGCAGTTGCAAACCGTAGTCTGGCTTTTTTATGGCGGTTTTGGAGCAGTGGCTTCTTCCTTGCTGAGCGGCCTTTCAGGTTATGTTGATATAGGACTCGTTTTACTGTGGATATAGATACTTTTGTACCCGTTTCCTCCAGCATCTTCACAAGGTCCTTTGCTGTTTTTCTATGATTGATTTGCACTTTTCGCACCAAATACGTTCATCTCTAGGAGACAGAACGCGTCTCCTTCCTGAGCGTATGACGGCTGCGTGGTCCCATGGAGTTTACACTTGCGTACTATTGTTTGTACAGATGAATGTGGTAACTTCAGACATTTGGAAATTGCTCCCAAGCATGAACCAGACTTGTGGAGGTCTACACATTTTTTTCGAGGTCTTGGCATTTCATTTTTTTTTTGGCACTGAGTTCTCCACAGGTACACCTCCAATTGACTCAAATGATGTCAATTAGCCTATCAGAAGCTTCTAAAGCCGTTACATCATTTTCTGGAATTTTCCAAGCTGTTTAAAGGCACAGTCAACTTAGTGTATGTAAACTTCTGACCCACTGGAATTGTGATACAGTGAATTATAAGTGAAAAATCACTTGTGTCATGCACAAAGTAGATGTCCTAACCGACTTGCAAAAACTACAGTTTTTAATTTTTAATTTTATTTAAATTTTCTCCCCAATTTTCGTGGTATCCAATCGCTAGTAATTACTATCTTGTCTCATCGCTACAACTCCCGTACGGGCTCGGGAGAGACGAAGGTCGAAAGCCACGCGTCCTCCGAAGCACAACCCAACCAAGCCGCACTGCTTCTTAACACAGCACGCCTCCAACCCGGAAGCCAGCCGCACCAATGTGTCGGAGGAAACACCGTGCACCCGCCCCCCTTGGTTAGCGCGCACTGCGCCCGGCCCGCCACAGGAGTCGCTGGAGCGCGATGAGACAAGGATATCCCTACCGGCCAAACCCTCCCTAACCCGGACGACGCTAGGCCAATTGTGCGTCGCCCCACGGACCTCCCGGTCGCGACAGAGACTCTGGTGGCACAGCTAGCGCTGCCATGCAGTGCCCTAGACCACTGCGCCACCCGGGAGGCAACTACAGTTTGTTAACAAGAAATTTGTGGAGTTGTTGAAAAACGAGTTTTAATGACTCCAACCTAAGTGTATGTAAACTTCTGACTTCAACTGTACATAGACATGGAATCACTGGTCACTTTAATAATGTTTACATGCATTACTCATCTCATATGTATATACTGTACTCTATTCTACTGTATTTAGTCAACGCCACTCCAACGTTGCTCGTCCTAATATTTATATATTTCTTTATTTCATTACTTTACTTTTAGATGTGTGTGTTGTTGTGAATTGTTAGATACTACTGCATTGTTGGAGCTAAATATGTGTATGTATTGTGATGTAATGTAATGTATTGTAATGCCATGGCATGTATTGTAAAGTAAAGTAATGTATTGTAATGTAATGTTTTGTATTGTCAAGTAATGTGTTGTAATGTGAAGTAATGTATTGTAAAGTAATGTATTGTAATGTAATGTATTGTATTGTAATGTCATGTATTGTATTGTATTGTAAAGTAATGTATTGTATTGTAAAATAATGTATTGCATTGTAAAGTAATGTATTGTATTGTAAAGTACTGTATTTTAATGTATTGTATTGTAAGGTCATGGATAGGCCTGCTGTATTGTGTTGTACTAAACACAATGCATTTAGATTCTGACAAGATATCTAGATATTTTCTCATCGTTAGATACTACAACATTTAAATATCATCTGTTCCCTCCACCCCCATTCCCTCTCTGGTATTAGTAGGCTAGGCTAGTGCACGGCGGGCTGGTGCACGGCGGGCTAGTGCACGGCAGCATGAAGCATCAAGCTGTGCTTCATCTCACTGAGTGGGGCTTCTTTTAGGTGGTCCTGTCAAGCAGCTAATAGGGAAACATCACGTGAATCATTGTCCCCCACGATGAAACCGGGGAGGGGACTGTGGGTCTGTCTCCAGCCGTCCGTTCATGCGTTAGTCACACGCCATATCGCAGAGAGCACTGACCTGATTTTGACTAAACTTGGGTGAATGACACATCTTGTTCTTTACACAATTACACTGATTGGCCCAAGCTGGGAGCTCTAGGTATTAACTGAAATGTTTTAGTCACACAAACGTAAAGCTGCAACCAATAGGAGGCCTGGTGCTGAAACGTAAAGCTGCAACCAATAGGAGGCCTGGTGCTGAAACGTAAAGCTGCAACCAATNCTGCAATAAATAGGAGGTAAACAGCGCCTGGTGCTGAAACGTAATGCTGCAACCAATAGGAGGCCTGGTGCTGAAACGTAAAGCTGCAACCAATAGGAGGCCTGGTGCTGAAACGTAATGCTGCAACCAATAGGAGGTGAACAGCGCCTGGTGCTGAAAATATGTCTATCTTGCCCGGCAACAGATGTGTAAAACCTACACCAGTAGAATTATTAATTTCAACAATAATCTCCATTTTAATTTGACTTTACAAACAACAAGAGAGCTAAATTGGAGACTATTTCTTTCCCGAGCCTAGGCCTATATAAAATACCTTAACTGTCTGAGGTAGGCTATGAGGCATCTTTTACAAGACACCAATATATGACCTAATAGACGTGATTTGTTTTTATTAGGCCTACTTACATTTGCAACTGGCCMAAAAATGTAGCATCCTACATAAAACAATAATTTAAAGAAAAATATGTACTGTTTGTGTCTGAATGTCTGTATCGGGATAGCCTGCTCCTTTAACGACAGAACAAACAGCTTAAGACCGAAATATCCCTGGATAATAATGTTAGTATTTACTAAATACAGTCATGTAGGCCGCTGAGTTACTTACCCCTCAGACACGATCTTGTGGATGTCGGGTGAAATGGATGTGATTTTGATGCGCAGGCAAGTCGTCGATTGACTGATGTGAAAAGAAATACTAACAGGTCAGTGTAAGTCGATCCAAACATTGTTAGCACATAAAATGCAAGTTTCTTTACTGTACTGTATTCCTCTGACCTAAAACGCACACAAGGATTCGGCACTCCTGAGCATATCCCTGATTCGGCTCGACGTCTGGAGTTCAATCAGCTCAGTTTGAATTGCGGCCTCATCCAGCGAGAGTATCGTTTTCTTTAGCAAGGGAGGAGGATTCGCCACTTAGATGGACTGCCTATCTGTTCTTCAGTGTGCTGAAGAGGTGTAGCCTTGCAGAAGTCCAGATCCAACAGCTTTCCCAGTAAAGGCTGCAAGTTTTTTCATCATGTCCCACGACTCTTTTCCCTCTTCCTTGTAACTGCAGATTTAAACCATTTAAGTGTACGTCAGCCC
>NW_019950942.1:12343-19362 GCF_002910315.2 Salvelinus sp. IW2-2015 | reverse complement strand
AGGATCAGCGTTAGCAGAGGTGTTGTTGGCCCACCTTCACCACCTGGGGTCGACCCGTCAGTAAGTCCAGGAACTCAGTTACATAGGCGGGCGTTCTACCCAGGGCCCTGAGCTTAGTGATAAGCATTTTTAACAAAGGTTGTTCCTCTTGTCCAGGTGTTGATAAGGCAGGTGTCAGTGCGTGGCGGATGCAAATTTGAAGTGGGTCTAGGCTGACAGGTAAAGGTGGGAGGTGATATGATCCTTAGCTAGCCTCTCGAAGCCACTCATGATGACAGAAAGTGAGTGCTACGCGATAGGTCATTTAGTTTCAGTTACCTTTGCTTTCTGGGAACAGGAACAATGGGTGTACATCTTTCAAAATTAAGTGGGGACAAGACGGCAGGGATAAGGAGAAAATTGAAAAAGCTTTTGAAAATGCCGCTTGGTCTGGCCGGGCAGTGCCTTGCAAGGGTTAACACCGAAGTTCTAAACTGAAAAGGCTAGACAGTCTTTTGTTTCTTCTCCAAATGTTCCTGGTACCTTTCATAGAGTTCATGTCTGTGGCTGTCCTATATGAGTCTTGTCTGTGGATGTCCTTTATGAGGTCTTGCTCTGTGGCTGCCTATATGAAGTTCTTGTCTCGTGGATGTCCTATATGATGTCTTGGTCTGTGGATGTCCCTATATGGTCTTGTCTGTTGGCTGCGTCCTATATGAGTCTTGTCTGTGGATGTCCCTATATGAGTCTTGTCTGTGGCTGTCCTATATGAGTCGTGTCTGTGGCTTCCTATATGAGTTCTGTTTGGCTGTCCTATATGAGTCTTGGTCTGTGGCTGTCCTATATGAGTCTTGTCTGTGGTGTCCTATATGAGTTCTTGTCTGTGGATGTCCTATATGAGTCTTGTCTGTGGGTTCCTATATGAGTCCTTGTCTGTGGCTGTCCTATATGAGTTATTGTCTTGTGGCTGTCTATGAGTCTTGTCTGTGGATGTCCTATATGAGTCTTGTCTGTGGCTTGTCCTATATGAGTCTTTCTGTGGCTGTCCTATATGAGTCTTGTCTGTGGCTGTCCTATATGAGTCATGTCTGTGGATGTCCTATATGAGTCTTGTCTGTGGATGTCCTATATGAGTCTTGTCTGTGATGTCCTTGGATCGTTGTGGCTGTCCTATATGAGTCTTGTCTGTGTCTGTCCTATATGCGTCTTGTCTGTGGCTGTCCTAATGAGTCTTGTCTGTGGCTGTCCTATATGAGTCTGTCTGTGGCTGTCCTATTATGAGCTTGTCCTGTGGCTGTCCTATATGAGTCTTGTCTGTGGCTGTCCTATATGAGTCTTGGTCTGTGATGTCCTAAAATGAGTCTTGTCTGTGGATGTCCTATATGAGTCTTGTCTTGTGGCTGTCCTATATGAGTCCTGTCTGTGGCTGTTCCTTATATGAGTCTTGTCTGTGGCTGTCTATGAGTCTTGTCTGTGGATGTCCTATATGAGTCTTGTCTGTGGCTGTCCTATATGAGTCGTGTCTGTGGCTGTCCTATATGAGTCTGTCTGTGGCTGTCCTATATGAGTCGTGTCTGTGGCTGTCCTATATGAGTCTTGTCTGTGGCTGTCCTATATGAGTCTTGTCTGTGGCTGTCCTATATGAGTCTTGTCTGTGGCTTCTATATGAGTCTCTGTCTGTGGCTGTCCTATATGAGTCTTGTCTGTTTGCTGTCCTATATGAGTCTTTTGTCTGTGCTGTCTATGAGTCTTGTCTGTGGATGTCCTATATGAGTCTTGTCTGTGGCTGTCCTATATGAGTCGTGTCTGTGGCTGTCCTATATGAGTCTTGTCTGTGGCTGTCCTATATGAGTCTTGTCTGTGGCTGTCCTATATGAGAGTCTTGTCTGTGGATGTCCTATATGAGTCTTGTCTGTGGCTGTCCTATATGAGTCGTGTCTGTGGATGTCCTATATGAGTCTTGTCTGTGGCTGTCCTATATGAGCGTGTCTGTGGATGTCCTATATGAGTCTTGTCTGTGGATGTCCTATATGAGTCTTGTCTGTGGATGTCCTATATGAGTCTTGTCTGTGGCTGTCCTATATGAGTCTTGTCTGTGGATGTCCTATATGAATCTTGTCTGTGGCTGTCCTATATGAGTCGTATCTGTGGATGTCCTATATGAGTCTTGTCTGTGGCTGTCCTATATGAGTCGTGTCTGTGGATGTCCTATATGAGTCGTGTCTGTGGATGTCCTATATGAGTCGTATCTGTGGATGTCCTATATGAGTGGGAAACTGGTTGAACGTACAGACACAAGTTGCCAGATTGGCTGATCTGACTCCAGACAAGTTCCAGGACTCTTGTGGGGGTCGTAGAGCACAACGGATAAGTCTTGTATCGAGACGCCATGTTGACAGGGATAACCCACTTATTTATATATTTCTCTCTTTCTGCATTATTTTCTGGTGGATGCCTTGTCACGCTCTCTTTCTCGATAGTCTGACTATAACACTCTCTCTCTCTCTCTCTCTCTCTCTCTTCTCTCTCTCCTCTCTCTCTCTCTCTCTCTCTCTCTCTCTCTCTCTCTCTCTCTCTCTCTCTCTCTCTCTGTCTCTCTCTCTCTCTCTCTCTCTCTCCTCTCTCCCCCTCACTCTTCTCTCTCTCTCTCCCTCACTCTCTCACACTCTCACACTCTCACTGTCTCTGTCTCTCTGTCGCTGTCTCTCTCTTCTCTCTCTCTGTTGTTTATATTATCTTCTCTCCCTACAGTCTCTCAACAGTAATATATCCATAATGTAGACAGTCTCCTCCCACTTCACCTTGGTCTATTGTGTTGTTAAACACAGGGGATTTCATTCTCTCTCACTGAGCTTCGTTACCACGGTTAACACCACTGAGCTTCTTATTAACACCACTGAGCTTCGTTAACACCACCTGAGCCTCGTTAACCACCACTGAGCCTTCGTTAACACCACTGAGCTTCCGTTAACACCACTGTGAGCTTCGTTAACACCAGCTCGCAAGCTTCGTTAACACCACTAGCTTCGTTAACACCACTGAGCTTCGTTAACACCACTGAGCTTCGTTAACACCACTGAGCTTCGTTAACACCACTGAGCTTCGTTAACACCACTGAGGCACTGAGCTGCATCAACAGAAGAATGACAGTTGGTAAATCCATTAAGGTGACACAACAGGCTATGTTTATTCGATTTATCCAATCCTCCTCCTCTTTATCCCACGGCACAGCGGACAGCTTTTTTGGTTAAACCGACGTAATCACATTCAACAAGATTGTATTTCACAACTACTAACTCCTTATTCCACTTCCGCGTCTCTCTGACTTCCAGAGCTGATCAAGACTGGTCAAGCTGGGAATTTATCATTTCTGTTCAGTACTAAACTTCTACTTCTTGTTATTATTAAAGGCATTCTGACTTATAGGTACCTTCTCAGACGTAACCACGTTATGCCCCCTAGCCTAAACTAAAGTCCTGTGGTGCATTTGGGTCGTTTCACCGATTTTWGGTGCCTTTTTGAGTAGTAACTTTGTTTACAATTGGAATTAATATTTTTTTTAAATGTACATTCTGCCATAAAGACCTGTTCAACTTAATAAAAACACATCGTCTCAAGAGGTAAAATTAAACTATTACTATAGTTAGTGCCAAATAAATTAAATAAATAAATTAACCATGAAACAGTGTTGACGATTTCATCCTAAATCAACCATGAATCCCCTTGTGACAGGGGTAAAGGAAGCTTGTTGTAAGCCATGAATCCCCTTGTGAAAGGGGTAAAGGAAGCTTGTTGTAAGCCATGAATCCCCTTGTGACAGGGGTAAAGGAAGCTTGTTGTAAGCCATGAATCCCCTTGTGAAAGGGGTAATGGAAGCTTGTTATAAGCCTTGAATCCCCTTGTGAAATGATAATGGAAGCTTGTTGAGGACAATTGAATGCAAGCCTCAGATGTGTTTATTTTATTGTGAAAACATTTCTGTCTGTCTATTGGTTAATAGGGTTAACGTGTTATGATCGACGCGCTCAGGTTTCCACCACAAAACAACGGAAAATGGCCCAAAAAGATTAGAACAAGCTCATCCGCTTTTACACATACGATTTGAATGTTCGATATTCAATGTTACTTTAGAATTATATTATTTTTTTMAGCAAAAGTTTTAGCGATATTAAAACAAGAGTTCAGTTCATGTAAAAGGGATGCCATTAAAATGAGGGCCACACAAAAAAAGTGTTACCCAGACAAACTGAGCAGCTCATGTTATAGACAGAAACAAGCTACATGGCATGTCCAATCAGAACTCATCTCTCGGCATGTCCAGCCCAWCCATTATCTCAGCCAATCATGGCTAGCGGGGAAGGTTCCTGACTTTTTCCCGTGACTAAACCAACTARGCTCGTAATTTAACCATTGTATTCATATTTACAGATGGCATACAMGTTTGTTATTGTGTCACATGAAAGTTCACATGTTCCAAAAAGACATTTCTGCCAAAAAACGCATTTTGATAAAGAAAGGCATGTGTTATTGACTGTGCGTTTTTATGATGTAACTCTGTGTTGTGGTCACACTGCTATCTGTATCTTGCCAGTCGCAGTTGCAAACGAGAACTTGTAAATAAAGGTGAATAAAAAAAGTTAATAAAAAATATAGAATAGTGTGCCATGACTGAGGTCTTAAAATGGTCCACTACATAGGCGAATTAGTTGCCCATTTGGAATAAAAGGACATAGGCAGCATAGTGAAGCTCCTCTCTTCTCTGTCTCTCTGTCTCTCGTCTCTCTGCTCTCTCTGTCCTCTGTTTCTGTTCTCGTCTCTCTGTCTCTCTGGTCTCTCGCGCTTCGCTCTCTCTCTCTCGCTCTCAATTCAATTCAATTTGCTTATTGGCATGACAAACAAATGTTATACATATTCCAAAGCTTATTTGGATAGCAGCATAGTGAAGCTCCTCTCTTTTCTGTCTCGTTTGTCTCGTCTGTCTCTCTGTCTCCTGTCTCTCTGCTCTCTTTCTCCTCTCTCTCTCTCTCTCTCCTCTCTCTCTCTCTCTCTCTCTCTCTCTCTCTCTCTCTCTCGGCTCTCTCTCCTCTCCTCTCTCTCTCTCTCTTCTCTCTCTCTCTCTCTCACTCTCTTCTCACTCTCTCTCTTTCTGTCTCTTTCGTCTTATATGATCATTCTCCACTGCTCAGAGTTTGAAACCATGGCAGATGTCCTCTGAAAGGTCCAAGTCCACCATGTGTTTTTATCCAACTGATCTGTTAGGGCATTTTTACTACAGGGATTAATTAGACGGCTCTCTCACTCTGTAAATAGAGAAGTACTACTCCCTTTAGTGAGAACACTGCTGTCAGATAACGACAGGGGGTACAAGACGTCAACGTGCCTCTAAGAATCCTATATTTGACGTAAAGGTTTGACGAGATATTCACTTATACAGCCTGCCCATTCAAACATGCACTACATGTGTTAACTAAATAGCAGGAAGGTTAGGTCAACTCTCTGTTCACACTAGGGTACTACCTTTACATACCCCTGTGCAACAGATGAGCGCTAACTGTTTTCCAAGCCTCAGCATTAAACATGCAAACATTAAAGGTTCATAGAAGTGACATAGCTTAGCAATGCTCTCAGCGCGCCATCCGTACATTAACTCATATAGAAATAGCATGGCTTAGCATCTCCAGCTGCTCCATCCGGTACATTAAGCTCATATAGAACTAGCATAGCTTAGCATGCTCTCAGCGTGGCTCCATCCGCTACATTAACTCATATTGAACTAGCATAGCTTAGCATGCTCTCAGCTGCTCCATCCGTACATTAACTCATATTGAACTAGCCAGTAGTTACCATGCTCTCAGCTGGCTCCATCCGCTACATTAACTCATATTGAAACTAGCAGAGCTTAGCATGCTCTCAGCTGCTCCATCCGTAATAACTCCATAAAATGAACTAGCATAGCTTACCATGCCTCTCAGGCTGCTCCATCGGCGCTACATAACTCATATAGAACTAGCCATAGCTTAAGCATGCTCTCAGCTGGCTCCATCCGTATAATTAACTCATATAGAACTAGCATGGCCTTAGCATGCTCTCAGCTGGCTCCATCCGCTACATGAAGTCGATATAGAACTAGCATGGCGTAGCATGCTCTCATGGCTCCATCCGTTACATAACTCATATGAACTAGCATAAGCTTAGCAGCTCTCAGCTGGCTCCATGCCGTACATTAACTCTAGTGGAACTAGCATTAGCTTACCATGCCTCTCACTGGCTCCGATCGGCGTAACATAACTCATATGAACTAGCCATTAGCTTTAGCATTGCTCTCAGCTGCTCCATCCGCTACATTAACTCATATTGAACTAGCATAGCTTATACATGCTCTCAGCTGGCTCCATCCGTACATTAACTCATATATGAACTAGCATAGCTTAGCATGCCTCTCAGCTGGCTGCCATCTCTACAATTAACTCAATTGAACTAGCATAGCTACGCATGCTCCTCAGCTGGCTCAATCCATACATTAACTCATAGAACTAAGCATAGGCTTACCAGCTCCAGCTGGCTCCATCCGTACATTAACTCATATAGAAACTAGCATAGCACTTCACGCCATGTACATCTATTACTAGCATGCGGCTGCTTCCACGGTACCCGTACATTAACTCATATGTGAACTAGCATAGCTATAGCATGCTCTCAGCTGCTCCATTCCCGTACATTAACTTCATTATAGGAACTAGGCATAGCTTACATGCTCTCAGCTGGCTCTCAATCCGTACATTAACTCATATAGAAACTTAGCATAGTCTTAGCATGTCTCAGCTGGCTCCCATCGTCACATTAACTCATATGGAACTAGCATAGCTTAGCATGCTCTCAGCTGGCTCCATCCGTACATTAACTCATAGTTGAACTAGCATATCTTAGCGATGCTCTCAGCTGGCTCCATCCGTACATTAACTCATAGTAGAACAAACAATCATTATTATGCATTACTCCTCCGCCGACGACTGATAGTGCCGCGCCGACCCAATCTCCTC
>NW_019950942.1:0-2910 GCF_002910315.2 Salvelinus sp. IW2-2015 | reverse complement strand
AATTATCTTTGAAAGACAGGGACCTGAAAAAGGGATGTTTCTTTTTTTGCTGAGCTTATATATACACTACCGTTCAAAAGTTTGGGGTCACTTAGAAATGTCCTTCTTTTTGAAAGAAAAGCAACATTTTTGTCCATTAAAATAGCATAAAAATGATCAGAAATACAGTGTAGACATTGTTAATGTTGTAAATGACCATTGTAGCTGGAAACGGCTGATTTTTAATGGAATATCTACATAGGCGTATAGAGGCCCATTATCAGCAACCATCACTCCTGTGTTCCAATGGCACGTTGTGTTAGCTAATCCAACACCCCTCAACTGGCAGCTTCATTAAATAGTACCCGCAAAACACCAGTCTCAACATCAACAGTGAAGAGGCAATTCCAGGATGCTGGCCTTCTAGGCAGAGTTCCTCTGTCCAGTGTCTGTGTTCTTTTGCCCATCTTAATCTTTTCTTTTATTGGCCAGGCTGAGATATGGCTTTGTTTTTGCAACTCTGCCTAGAAGGCCAGCATCCCGGAGTCGCCTCTTCACTGTTGATGTTGAGACTGGTGTTTTGCGAGTACTATTTAATGAAGCTCCCAGTTGAGGACTTGTGAGGCGTCTGTTTCTCAAACTAGATACTCTAATGTACTTGTCCTCTTGCTCAGTTGTGCACCGGGGCCTTTCACTCCTCTTTCTACTCTAGTTAGAGTCAGTTTGCACTGTTCTGTGAAGGGAGTAGTACACAGCGTTGTATGAAATCTTCAGTTTCTTGGCAATTTCTCGTATGGTATAGCCTTCATTTCTCCTAAAAAGAATAGACTGACGAGTTTCAGAAGAAAGGTCTATGTTTCTGGCATATTTGAGCCTGTAATCAAACCCACAAATGCTGATGCCTCAGATACTCAACTAGTCTAAAGAAGGCCAGTTTAATTGCTTCTTTAATCAGAACAACAGTTTTCAGCTGTGCTAACATAATTGCAAAAGGCTATTCTAATGATCATTAGCCTTATAAAATCTGCAGTTTCCAGCTACAATAATAATTTACAACATTAATAATATCTACACCGTATTTCTGATCAATTTGATGTTTTTTTTTTTAATTGACAATTTTTAAATGTTCGTTCTAAGTGACCCCAAACTTTTGAACGGTGGTGTGTGTGTGTGTATATACAGTTGAAGTCGGAAGTTTACATACACCTTAGCCAAATACATTTAAACATTTTTACTTTTTCACAATTCTTGACATTTAATCCAAGTAAAATGTCCCTGTCTTAGGTCAGTTAGGATCTCCACTTTATTTTAAGAATGTGAAATGTCAGAATAATAGTAGAGAGAATGATTTATTTCAGCTTTTATATCTTTCATCACATTCCCAGTGGGTCAGAAGTTTACATACACTCAATTAGTATTTGGTAGCATTGCCTTTAAATTGTTTAACTTGGGTCAAACGTTTCTGGTAGCCTTCCACAAGCTTCCCACAATATGTTGGGTGAATTTTGGTCCAGAGCTGGTGTAACTGAGTCAGGTTTGTAGGCCTCCTTGCTCGCAAACCCTTTTTCAGTTCTGCCCACATATTTTCTATAGGATTGAGGTCAGGGCTTTCTGATGGCCACTCCAATACCCTGATTTTGTTGTCCTAAGCCCTTTGCCACAACTTTGGAAGTATGCTTTGGGTCATTGTCCATTGGAAGACCCATTTGCGACCAAACTTTAACTTCCTGACTGATGTCTTGAGATGTTGCTTCTTAATCCACATAATTTCCGGCCTCATGATGCCATCTATGTAGAAGTGCACCGATCCCTCCTGAGCAGCAAAGCAGTCCACAAACATGATGCTGCCACCCCCGTGCTTCACGGTTGGGATGGTGTTCTTCGGCTTGCAAGCCTCCCCATTTTCTCCAAACATAACGATGGTCATTTGGCCAAACAGTTCTTATTTTTGTTTTATCAGACCAGAGGACATTCTCCAAAAAGTACAACGTTCTCCCAATGTGCAGTTGCACCGTAGTCTGGCTTTTTTATGGCGGTTTTAGAGCAGTTGCTTCTTCCTTGCTGATCGGCTTTCAGGTGTCGATATAGGACTCATTTTACTTGGATATAGATACTTTTGTACCGGTTTCTCCAGCATCTTCACAAGGTCCTTTTGTTTTTCTGGGATTGATTTGCATTTTCACACATCAAAGTATGTTTCACTTCTAGGAGACAGAACGCGTTCTCTTCCTGAGCGGTATGACGGCTGTGGTCACTGGTTTTACTTGCGTACTATTTTGTACAGATGAAGTGGTACCTTCAGGCATTTGGAAATTGTCCCAAGGTGAACCAGACTTGTGGAGGTCTAACATTTTTTTCTGAGTCTTGGCTGATTTCAAGCAAAGAGGCACTGAGTTTGAAGGTAGGCCTTGAAATACATCACAGGTACAACTCCAATTGACTCAAATTAGTCAATTAGTCTATTCAGAAGCTTCTCAGCATGACATAATTTTCTGGAATTTTCCAAGCTGTTTAAAGCCAGCAACTTAGTGTAGTATACTTCTGACCCACTGGAATTGTGATTACAGTGAATTATAAGTGAATAATCGTCTGTAAACATGTTAGAAAATGACCTGTGTCGTGCACAAAGTAGATGTCCTTAACCGACTTGCCAAACATAGTTTTGTTAACAAGAAATTTGTGGAGAGTAAAACAAGTTAATGATCCAACCTAAGTGTATGTAAACTTCGACTTCAGCGTATATATATATATATATATATATATATACATACACACACCACACATGATTTAACCCATTCTTTGTGGCATCCATATGTACTATACAGTATACTGTACTTCCATAACATTTTTCAACGTGGTACAAGGAGACCTTCAGACGAGCATGTGAGCCTGTGGCATCCTTAAGCAAAACAAACCAGTACATTAATTTCT
>NW_019950941.1:13068-14358 GCF_002910315.2 Salvelinus sp. IW2-2015 | reverse complement strand
GATCTGTATCTTTCATCTGGTGTCTTGGACTTGTGATTTAATGATATTTAGATGCTACTATCTACTTGTGAAGCTATGCTAGCTATGCTAATCAGTGTGTGGGGGGTGGGGGGTGCTCCCGGATCCGGGTTTCTGAGGCAGTAGAGGATAATCTACCAGACATGACTAACTGAGTATAATCTACAAGGCATGACTAACTGAGTGTCCTCTACCAGACATGACTAACTGAGTATAATCTACCAGACAAGACTAACTGAGTATAATCTACCAGACATGACTAACTGAGTATCCTCTACCAGACATGACTAACTGAGTATCCTCTACAAGGCATGACTAACTGAGTATCCTCTACCAGACATGACTAACTGAGTATAATCTACCAGACATGACTGACTGAGTATCCTCTACCAGACATGACTGACTGAGTATCCTCTACCAGGCATGACTAACTGAGTATCCTCTACAAGGCATGACTAACTGAGTATCCTCTACCAGACATGACTGACTGAGTATCCTCTACCAGACATGACTGACTGAGTATCCTCTACCAGGCATGACTGACTGAGGAGTCTCTACCAGACATGACTGACTGAGTATCCTCTACCAGGCATGACTGACTGAGGAGTCTCTACCAGACATGACTAACTGAGGATCCTCTACCAGACATGACTAACTGAGTATCCTCTACAAGGCATGACTAAAACTAAAGTGGGTCTCCACCTCACTTGTAAACTGTCCCCCTCACTGTTCTCCCATTATGCGACACCTTTACCATTTCCCTGGTAATCAAGACAGCACAGCATAGGAACCTTTTAACTCCCAGAATCCCCAACAGGCAACAATTTAACCCCCATAAACCCTTCCTGTTGTGCAACATTTTAATCCTTCCCTAGATTCTCAACAACTTTTCAGAATGAGACAACCCTTTTCAGCATGTCTCATTCGGTGCAACATTCAAATCCTTCCCCGTGGGACAGTTTAACCTTTCCTGATTGCTTTCTAAACATTATCACAGGCATAGTAAGTACAATTTTCTTTAAAAAAGTAGCTATTAGCAAAGTCAGAGTTAGAAAGGGGGGAAACAGTCCAGGGAGAATGTGGCTTTTCCCCCGAATATATAGTTTATTAATCCTTCCCTCAGTACAACATTATGCTCCAATTACAGATTATTAACCCTGTCTGTCTGAGTGTCTGTCTCTCTGAGTGTCTGTCTCTCTGAGTGTCTGTCTCTCTGAGTGTCTGTCTCTCTGAGTGTCTGTCTCTCTGAGTGTCTGAGTGTCTGTCTCTCTG
>NW_019950941.1:0-7022 GCF_002910315.2 Salvelinus sp. IW2-2015 | reverse complement strand
CCCAGAGACATTTTAACAGTTACTGTAGACTCATACCAATCTCTCTCTGCTTCAGTCTAACCCCCCCACCCCCCCCCCAGAAACACTTTAACTATTGGTCATGACTCATAAATACCGTCTTCTCTCTGCTTCAGATCTAACCCCCCCCCCCCCCCCCACCAGGACATTTACATACTGTAGGACTCATTACCTCCCTCTCTGCCTTCAATCTTACCCCCCCCACCCCCCCCCAGAGAACATTTATAACGTACTGTAGGACTCATTACCGTCCCTCTCTGGTTCAAGTCTACCCCCCCCCCCCCAGAGAGACATTTAACAGTACTGTAAGGACTCATTACCGTTCCCTCTCTGCTTCAGTCTACCCCCCCCCCCCCCCCCCCCCAGAGACATTTAAACAGTACTGTGAGCCTCACAGTAAAACACCTTATGAGTCTCTACTGTATCGCTGGAGATGAAAGATAGGGAAGGAGTGGGTCTTAAATAGTGACAGGCTTACTGCAGAGCATTGCATTTACGTCTCCTACTGTTCATTTACTTTCTACCCTACTGGTTACCGTTACGTCTACCCTTACTGTGCTACCGTACTGTTCTACCCTACTTGTCTACCCTACTGCTCTACCCTACTGATCCTTCTACACCTACGTCTCCCTTGCACCTACTGTCTACCTACTGCTCTACGCCTACTGTCTACCTTACTGTACTACCTTACTGTCTACTTACTGTTTCTACCTTACTGTTCTACCCTACGGTCTACCTCTGCTTACCCTACTGTTCCCTTACTGTCTACCTTACTGTCTACCTACTATCTAACCTTACTAGTCTACCCTACTGTCTACTTTACTGTCTACCTTACTGTCTACCCTACTGATCTACCCTACTGTTCACCTTAACTTGTCTCCCTCCTACTGTCTACCTTACTGGCTACGTTACGTATCTACCTTATATCTACCCTACTGTCTACCCTACTGGTCTACACTTACTGAGCTACACTACTGTCTACCCTACTGTCTACCCTACTGTCTACCCTACTGTCTACCTTACTTATCTACCCTACTGTCTACCCTACTGGCTACCCTACTATCTACCACGTTACTATCTACTCTACTGTCTACCTACTTCTACCCTACTATCTACCCTACTGTCTACCCTACTGGCAACCCTACTATCTACCTACTATCTACTCTACGTCTTACCTACTGTCTACCCTACTTTCTAACTTACTATCTACCCTACGTCTACCCTACTCTACCCTACTATCTCCCTACTTCTACCCTACTGTCTACCCACTGTCTACCCTACTATCTCCCTACTGTCTACCTACTGCTACTCCTACTTCAAACTTACTATCTACCCTACTGTCTACCCTACTGCTACCCTACTATCTACCTACTGCTACCCTACTATCTACCCTCACTGTCTACCCTACTGTCTACCCTACTGTCTACCCTACTATCTACCCTACTATCTACACCTACTGTCTACCTACTGTCTACCTTACTTAGCTACACTACTGTCTACCCTACTGTCTACCTTACCTATCTACCCTACTGCTCTTACCTTTACTGTCTACCCTACTGTCTACCCTACTGTCTACCCTACTTGTCTACCTTACTAGCTACACTTACTGTACCCTACTGTCTACCCTACTGTCTACCCTTACTGTCTACCTTACTATTCTACCCTACTGTCTTACCCTACTGCTACCCTACTACATCTACCTTACTTATCTACTCTACTGTCTACCCTACTGTCTACCCTATGTCTACCTTACTATCTACCCCTACTTCTTACCCTACTGGCTACCCTACTATCTACCTTACTATCTACTCTACTGTCTACCCTACTGCTCTACCTACTGTCTACCTCACTGTCTACCTTACTATCTACACTACTGTCTACCCTACTGTCTACCCTACTGTCTACCCTACTGTCTACCTTACTGTCTACATTTCTGCTCCTTTCTGTCGACCTTACTGTTCGACCTTACTGTCTACCCTACTGCTTACGCTTACTGTCTTACCCTCCTGTCTACCTTTCCTGTCTACCTTAGTTCTACCATACTATCTTACCATACTGTCTTACCCTACTGTCTTACCGTACTATCTACACTACTGTCTACCTTACTATCTACCTACTGTCTACCCTACTGCCTACCTTACTGTCTTACCTTACTGTCTACCTTTCTGTCCTACCTTACTGTCTACCTTACTGTCTACCTTACTGTCTACCTTTCTGTCTACCTTACTGTCTACCTTACTGTTACCCTACTACCTACCCATCTACCATAATGTCTACCCTACTGTCTACCCTACTGTCTACATTTCTGTCTACCTAACTGTCTACCCTACTATCTACCCTACTGACTACCCTACTGTCTACCCTACTGTCTACATTTCTGTCTACCTAACTGTCTACCCTACTATCTACCCTACTGACTACCATACTGCCTACCCTACTCTCTACCCTACTGTCTACCTTTCTGTCTACCTTTCTGTCTACCTTTCTGACTAATTACTGTCTACCTTAATGTCTACCCTACTGTCTACCTCACTGTCTACCCTACTGTCCACCTTACTGTCTATCTTACTGTCTACCCTACTGACTACCATACTGCCTACCCTACTCTCTACCCTACTGTCTACCTTACTGTCTACCCTACTGTCCACCTTACTGTCTATCTTACTGTCTACCCTACCGTATACCCTACCATCTACCTTACTGTCTACCTGATGGTATACCTTACTGTCTACATCTACTGTCTACACTGCTGTCTACCCTACTGTCCACCTTAATGTCTACCTTTCGGTCTACCTTACTGTCCACCTTACTATCTGCACTACTGTCTTCTCTACTGTATACCCTACCTTTTACCCTAATGTATACTTAGCTATCTCCTACTGTAGGATGTCTGACACTGAGCTATCTCTTACTTTATGATGCCTGATACTAAGTTATCTCTTACTAAATAATGCCTGATACAAAGCTGTATCTTTCTATATAATGTCTGATACTGAGCTATCTCTTACTATTTGATGTCTGATTCTGAGCTATCTCTCACTATATGATGCCTGATACAAAGCTGTATCTTTCTATATGATGCCTGATACAGAGCTATCTCTTACTATATGATGCCTGATTCTGACGTATCTCGAACTATATGATGCCTGATACAGAGCTATCTCTTACTATATGTTGCCTGGTACAGAGCTATCTCTTACTATAAGATGCCTGATTCTGAGGTATCTCGAACTATATGATGCCTGATACAGAGTTATCTCTTACTATAGGATGCCTGATACAGAGTTATCTCTTACTATATGATGCCTGATACAGAGCTATCTCTTACTATAGGATGCCTGATACAGAGCTATCTCTTACTATATGATGCCTGATACAGAGTAGAGAGCTATCTCTTACTATATGGATGCACCTAACTACAGAGCATCTACTTACTATATAGGATGCCTGATACAGAGCTATCTTACTATATAGGATAACTGTATGTAGGCCTTTCTTCAAACAGAAATGAAACAGAAGGTAAAACAACATAAGTATAATACCACTGTATTCCTTAGTACACACACACTTACTTTATCTCTCTCTCTCTCTCTCTCTCTCTCTCTCTCCTCTCTCTTCCTCTCTCACACACACGTGGACAACACACGGTGAGAACAAACGGTAGAACACACGGTGAGAACACAAAGCATGACATGAGATCAGGGCAGAGAAAAACAAGCTTTAGAGATGTTCTTTAGAACGTTGAGAGAAAATATTGGCTTAGAGTGTCAAATACTGTGATTGGTGTGTGTGTGTGTTGTGTGTGTTTGTGTGTGTGTGTGTGTGTGTGTGTTCTACCAGAGCATTAGAGTGCAGTATGGAGGACGCAGCAGATCTTCTCTGTCCCGTCTGGTGATGCTGAGACAAGAAAAGGCTCTTACTATCCTCAACATAATGTCCCAAAGCTCAGGAAGGTCAACCAGGAAAACCACCAAGCACTGGAAACATCCACCCTGCATTACATCACACTCAAACTTCTCCTATAGACCACTGATCTCTCAGTACACTGATTCTCTATAGACACTAATCTTCCTTATAAGACACTGATCTCCTATAGATACTGATCTCCTTATAGTATGATCTTCCTATTTGACACTGATCTCCTATTAGACCAAACTGATTATCCCATAGCACTGATTCTTCCTTATAGACACTGATATTCCATAGACATTATCCTCCTATAAGACACTGATCTCCTATAGACAACTGATCTCTATAGACACTGATTTCCTATAGACACTGATCTCCTATAGACATTCGACTCTTATAGACCTGATACTCCTAATAGACACTGATCTCTATAGACACTTGATCATACTTAGTAGACACTGTGCATCTACCTATAGACACTAGGTCTGTGCTCAGACACTGATCTCTATAGACAACTGATCTCCTATAGAGACACTGATCTCCTATAGACACTGATCTCTTATAGACACTGATTTATCCCATAGACACTGATCTCCCTATAGACACTGATATCCATAGCACTATCTCCTACTAGACACTGATTCCCTTAAGGACACTGATTCTCCTATGAGACACTGATCTCCCTATTAGCCACACTGATCTCCTATAGACCAACTGTATCCTTCGTTTATAGACACTGATCTCCTATAGACACTGACTCTTGGCGCGGTTTATTAGACCACTTGATACATTTCTCTATAGACCACTGAATCTCCTCATAGACGGACTGACTGGCTTCTCAAGTACTTAGATCTGTCATTATAACACTGTATCTCCTAATAGACCACTGATCCTTTATAGAATCACTGATACTCATCTCATTGAATCACCTGATTCGGATGATATCAGCACTGATGGCTACTATAGACACTGATTCTCCTATAGACACTGATCTCCTTAACAGACACTGACTCTCTCATGACACTGCATCTACCTAATAGACACTAGATCTCTATAAGACACTTGATCTCCTTATAACGACATGTATCTCCTATAGACACTGATCTCCCATAGACACTCGTGATCTCCACCATAGACACATAAGAATATACACACACACTACGCCACCTCTGATCTCCCTATAGACACTGATCTCCTATAGGACACTGATTCTCCTATAGACACTGATCCTCCTAAGACCATTGAATCTCCTATAGACACTGATCTCCCTATTTAGACACCGATCTCCCATAAGACACTGATCTCCTTATCGGTGTGTCACTTCCCTCTCTCGATTCTCATCTTTTCAGACACTGATCTTCCTCTAAGTTGGAAGCGATATTGTCACCAGAGAGAGAGAGATTATCCTGACCACGTAAGTACAACGGACCATCGACGAAAATCGACACTGCTGATGAGCTTTCATTCATGATATAATCTCTTATAGCACTGATCATGACGATCTTCCTATAGTTCTATAACATTTCTTGCATAATCTCCTATAGGACACTGATCTCCCCATAGACACTGACTCTCTATAGACACTGATCTCCTATAGACACGATCTCTATAACGATTCTCTAAATAGACACTTGATCTCCTATAGGACTATATCCTAGACACTGATTCTATAGACCTACTCATAACTTTCTCCTATTAGACACTGATCTCTATAGACCACTGATCTCCATATAGACACCTATCTCCTATAGACCACTGATCTTCCTATAGACAGACCTATCTACTGTATAACACTATGCCTATAGACACTACTTAGACTATGCATCTCTTGATTCCCAAGATCACCTGATCCTAGACACTAGATTCTTATAGACAACTGATTCTCCTTAGACACTGATCTCCATATATGATCTCTATAGACACATCTCCCATTAGACACTGATCTCTATCAGACTTACTATCTCCCTACTAGACACGCATCTCCTATAGACACTAGATCTCCTCATAGACACTGATCTCCTCATAGACACGATCTCCTATAGACACTATCCTGATAGGACACTGATCCTATGGACCTATTCTTACACTGATATCCATGACAACTGATCTCATTCACTTCTAACTACTATATAGACTGACCCTATAGCCAACTCTTCATTATAGACGATTCTATAGAACTACTCCTATAGACACTGATCTCCTATAGACACGCATCTCCTAGCAGGATCCATAACTGATCTCTTTAGACACGACTCTCACACTATTCTCAAGACCTCGATCTCATAGGACACTGATCTCCTATAAACACTGACTTCTCCTTCCCATAACATGAATCTCTCACATACGACACTGATCTACCCTCCTATAACACTGATCTCACTATAACACTGACTCTATAGACCCTATTCTAGACACTGATCCCTTACCGATCTCTAACACTGATCTTTCCTTTAGACACTATCTCCTATAGACACTGATTTCTCCTCATAGACACTGATCTCCATTAGACACTGATCTCCTATAGACACTATCTCCTATAGACACTATGCTCCTCTCAGACACGATCTCCTATAGACATATACTCCAAAGACAAGACACTGACTCCATATAGACACTGCATCTCCTATAGACACTGATCCTCCCATAGACACTGATCTCCTATAGACATATCTCATCAGACACACCGATCTCCTATAGAACGAATCTCATCACTGATCTCCTTAGACACTGACTCCTATAGACAATGATCTCTCTAAGACACTGATCTCCATAGAACTGATTGCTATCACTGATTTTCAGATATAGACACAGATCTACCTTTATAGACACCCCTATGCAACTGTCATCTCTATCAGACACTGATCTCCTATAGACCACCTGATCTCCCTATAGCACACTGACTTCTGAGACACTATCTTCTATATGACCACTGATCTCCTAGCTATCTCCATAGCACATCTCCTATCTTCCTATAACAGCTGATCTCTTATAGACACTGATCCTCAACACTCCAAGACACTGATCTCTATAGACACTGATCTCCTATAGACACTGATTCTGGACTATAGACCTGACCCAAGACACTGATCTCCAAA
>NW_019950940.1:0-7029 GCF_002910315.2 Salvelinus sp. IW2-2015 | reverse complement strand
CTGCACCCCTCTCCACCACAAGGCTCTACAGAGGGTGGTGAAGGCTGCACCCCTCTCCACCACAAGGCTCTACAGAGGGTGGTGAAGGCTGCACCGTTCATCACTGGGGGCGAGCTCTGAAGCATTAAAACTGCTGAACAGCTTATCAATGACTGTCTACCTGCAATCACTGGCTGTCTACGCACACCACCCCACACGTTCCCACCCACCCACACTCACGCACACCCACAATCATACACAGTGTATTCTGTGCACGTGATGAATAAACTTTGATTTTGATTGATTCTTGTCTTGCCATACAGCCAGACTGTTTGGCATGACAAGAAGTGTCAAGTAGTGGAATGTTAGCACAAACACAGGACTGTATCATCTTTAACTTTAAATCATCATAGACTTCTTGCTGTCAGTCATATCTCCCAACACTCCAATGCAGATTAGGAGCATAGTGACTGTAGTATTGTGACATCCTGCTCTGGAAGAGGGACCGCTTGCTGCCCTTTGTCCAGAGGTCGAGGACCAACCCAGGCCATCACATTCATCAGCAGGAAGCTGCTGCTGCCATTGGTAGAAGAATGGGATTAGAAATGTTACTGTAAATGTACATACTTCCCATCAAAAAACATAAGACTACACACTATGAGAATACACACATAATAATGCACACTATGGGAATACACATGATGAGAATACACATTCCGAATACACACATAAGAATACACACTATGGGAATACACACTCTGAATACACTATGATAATACACATTCTGAATGCACAGATAATAATACACACTATGTGAATACCAACTCTGAATACACACATATTAATACACACTCTGAACACACTCATAATAATACACACTATGGGAATATACACTCTGAATACACATATACTAATACACACTATGAATACACACATAATAATACACACGATGGGAATAAACACACAAAAATACATACTATGGGAATACACACTATTGGAATACACACTATAGGAACAATATACTCTCTATCCACAAAATGTATTCTGTCTGTACAAGCCCTAAGTGAGGGCCGTCTATTTGAAATATGATGGTTATTTTGGGAAACTTTGCAATTACAGGGGCCGTTCAAATGTCCCTCCATGTTTCAGGAACTCATAGTGGGAGAGCAATAATAATAAATGATATGACATTTATCAGACACTTTTATCCAAAGGGACTAAATATATTTCTGCATATATTTTTACAAATGGGTGCTCCTGGGAATCAAACCCACTATCCTGTCATTGCAAGCACCATGTTCTACCAACTGAGCTACAGGGGACCAGAGGAGTTTGATCTTACCCAGGTCCTGGACAAGACGAGGTTCATGGTTAAGGAGAGCTTTGTAGAAGGCAGATTTCACTCTTGTTCCTCCTGCTTGTACAGCATCAAACAGTAGTCTCATTTGTTCCTGACTGGGCCAAGCCATGAGGATTCTTGAGTACAATTCATCTGGGATCATCTCCTCCACAAGCAGGTCATCTGCTACATGCAGCACCATCTTGACCCTCTGAATGAGAGCAGCCATATGCTTATCCACAAACTCCTCACCCGAGAGCTGCTTCAGTTCAGCCTCAGCACCTGAGATTCATGACAGAAAATGGTCATATTATTAGAGTCATAATTAACTAAAACCCTGAAGAACAACTGTGTTCTACATAACAAGCCACTAAATACAACAACACAAATTTAATGACCTGAATGTGTCTCTCCTTGATGATGTACGTAACAATAACAATGATTGATTATTTTGCGTAAGACAAGACTCAAACACATTCCATATCACACATTTAGCCATAGACAATGAAAGAGAAAACAAAACCCTACCTGGATTAGGGTTGATCGGGTTGACTTGAGGTGGTTTGAAATCTGAAGAAAATCGAAACAGATTGATGTTATCCTGTGTGTTGAATTTTTGAACAGTTATGAACAGTTTCATTACGTAGGGGGTGAGGGGTGTACAGTGTGTTGAATACAGTTTAAATAAGTAGGGGGTGAGGGGTGTACAGTGTGTTGAATACAGTTTAAATAAGTAGTAGGGTGAGGGGGGTACAGTTGTTGTTGAGATACAGTGTTTAAATAGTAGGGGGTGAGGGGTGTAAAAAGTGTGTTGGAATAGGCAGTTTAAATAAGTAGTTGGAGTGAGAGGTGTGACATGAAGTTGATACACAGTTTGAAAGTCTCATTACAGTGGGGTGAGAGTGATGTACAGTGGTGTTGAATACAGGTTAAATAAGTAGGGGTGAGGTGTTGTGTAACAGTGGTTGTTGATCAAATACAGGTTAAATTAAGTAGGTGGTGGAAGGAGTAAGTACAGTGTGTTGATATACTAGTTTAACACTCAAGTTATAGGGGACGGGTGGTGACAGATAGCGTTGAAATACAGGTCTCTAAATAAGAACGGGGGAGAGGGGTGAAGAGTGTGTTGAATACAGGTTTAAGAATAATGGTAGGGGAGGGGTCGTACAGTGTGTTGAATTAAGGTTTAAACTAAGTAGGGGGGTGAGGGTGGTACCAGATGTGTTGAATACAGTTTAAAATAAAGTAGCGGGTGAGGTGTACAGTGTGTTGAATGTACAGTTTAAATAAGTAGGGAGTGAGGGGTGTACAGTATGATCGGTGTTAGATATACAGTTTGAGACTAAGTAAGGGGTGAGGGGTGTACAGTGGGTGTTGAATTACAGTTTAAATGTAAGTAGGGGGTGAGGGGTGTACAAGTGGGTATTTGTATGACAGATTAAAAATGAAAGTAGGAGTGAGGCGAGGTTGTACACGTGTGTTGTTATCGTATTAAATAACTAGAGGGTGAGTGGGGTGTAACAGTGTAGTTGTAATACCACGTTTAAAAATAAGTAGGGGTGAGGGTGTACGAGTGTGTTGTATACAGTTTAAATAAGTAGGGGGTTGAGGGTGTCAGTGTGTTGATATTACATAGTATTAAATAAGTAGAGCGCGATGAGGGGATGATACAAGTGTGAATTTATGAAATAACCAGTTTAACCACTAGTAGGGACGAGTAGAGGGGTGTACAGTGTGTTGAATACGTTACAAGGAGTGGAAGTGGCAGAGGGTGATACCAGTTGATGATTGCATACAGTATACAATAAATAGGAGGCGATGAGGAGATGTACTGTGATGTTGTAATACAGTTTAAGATAAGTTAGGGGGTGAGGGTGTGACAGAGTAGTTATATTACATGTTTTAAAATAAGTAGGGAGAATGAGGGTGTACAGTGTGTTTGAATACAGTTTTAATAAGTAGGGGGTTTGAAGGGGGTGTACGTGTTGTGATGAATACAGTTTAAATATGTAAGTAGGTGGGGTGTTGAGGGGTGTTACAGTGTGTTGACTAACAGTTTTAATATAGCTAGCGAGGCTGAGGGCGTGTACAGTGCTGGGTAAATACAGCTAAATCAGTAGGGGTGATGGGGTGTACAGTGTGTTGTCTACCTAGTCTTTAAATACAGTACGGTGACGGCGGTGTACAGTGTGTTGGTATCAGTTTAAAATAAGGGTAGAGCGGGTGAGGGAACGTGATACAAGATGAGTGAATACAGTTTCTAATCAGAACGGGCCGCGGTGAGGGGTGTGAGCGTTGTGTGGAGTACAGTTTAATATATAGAGTAGGGGGTGAGGGGTGTAAAGTGTTGGTTGAATGCAGTTTAAAATAAGTATGGGGGGAGCGGCTCTACACAGTGTGTTGAATACAGTATATAATATGCTCACGCGGGAGGTAAGGAGTGATAGGCAGTGGGGTGGTTGAAATACAGTTTAAATAAGTAGGGGGTGAAGGGGTTGTACGTGCATGGTGGGAATACAGTATTAAAATTATAGTAGGGGTGCAGCGGCGCTCTCGACAGCTGTGTCTAGAAACAGATCCTTTCAAATACGTGGGGAGTGAGAGGGTGTACAGGATGTGGTTAGAATAAGCTATTAAACCTAATAGGGGGTGAGGGGTGTTACAGTAGTAGATTGCATACAGATCCTTACATAATAAGTAGGGTTAGTGGTGTACAAGTGTGTTTGAATGGACAGTTTAAATTAAGTAGGGGGAGGAGGCTGTACACAGTTGTGTTGTAGAGCTAACACGTTTAAATCTACAGTAGGAAGTGAGGGGGTAACAAGTGTGTTTGTATACAGTTTAAATAAGTTTTGTTGGGGTGAGGGTGTAACAGGGTGTGTTGAATACAAGTTTAGGAATACGTAAGGGAGGGGGAGGATGTCACACGTGTGTTGTATAAGCAGTTTAAATATCGTAGGAAGTGAGGGGTGATAGCAGTGTGTTGTAATGGAAGTTTAAATAATGTGGGGGTGAGGGGATGTACAGTGTTGGGGGTACTACCCGTAGTTTACAATAAGTAGGTGGTGAGGGGTGTTACAGTGTTGTTGTATACATTGCTCTTTAATTTTATAAACCGAGTAGGGGAGTAGAACGGTGTGTAAACCAGATGTGTTGAATATAGCAGTTCTACAAAATGAAGACTAGAGTCGGGTGAGTTTGGGCTCTCAACAGTTCGCTGCTATTTTGAAGTACAGATGATATTGTATAGAATAAGTAGGGGGTGAGGGGCTGTACAGCTGTGTATGCTAAATACCGTTCATAAAGAAGTAAGGAAGTGAGGGATTGTACAAGTGAATGCATATGAATACAAGTTATATAAATATAGGGGTGAGTGGAGTGCTACTAGTAGTGTAGTGGTAATACAAGTTTAAGAATAACACTAGGAGGTGAAGAGGAGTGTACAGTGTAAGTTAAGCCATACAGTTTATAATGAAGTAAGGGAGGATGACGGTTGGTTACAGTGTAGTTGAAAAATAACAGTGTTAAAAGTAAGTAGAGAAGGGTGAGGGGTAAGTACCAGTAGTGTTTTAGAACGAGACAAGTTGAATAAGTAAGGGGGTGAAAGGAGTGTACAAGATGTGTTAGAACATTCAAGATCTAAAATAAACAAACCTTTGAAGTAAGGAGGAAGGTGAGGGTGTACGATGTGAAGTTATAGGACATTACAGGTTTGTAAACTACTAGGTAGGGCGCGGTAGAGGAGTGGTGTATCAGTGTGTGTTTGGTTAAGTAGTTTAAAGATAGGAAGATAAGAAAGGTCCGAAGGGGTGTACTTAGTGTGTTGTATACAGATGGGGGAAACTTAAGATAGTTGTACGGGAAGGGGTGTGAAGGTGGCGTGATTGAATACACGCTTTTAACATTAGATCAGCGAGGGTGAGGGAGTGTACGTGGAATGAGAAAATACATGGGTTTTTTCTTTAAACACTTTTGCACAGTACCCCGTTTGGGTTCGTTGATGGTGTATCAGTGTGTTGTATATATCATTCGTTTATCACAGCTAGGCCGCGGTGTAGGGGTGGTACCAGTCGTGTTGAATACAGTTTCACCAACTAAATAGCGGGTGTATGGCGCTGTGTCACAGTGTGTTTTGATATACATGTTTCACTAATAAAGTTAGGGGGGTGAGGGTGTATCAGTGTTGGTTGTAATACAGTTTAAAACTTTAAGTAGTGGGGGGTGAGGGCGCGTGTTACAGTGTGATTGAATAACAGTTTCAAATAAGTAGAGAAGTGAGGGGGTGTACAGTGTGTTAATACCAGTTTTAAACTAAATGTAGGGGCGTCCGATAGGGGTGTACAGAGTGTAATGAATTACATTTGTAAATAGAGTGAGTGGAGAGTGAGGGTTATAAGTGTTGTATAAAAATAACAGTTTAAATAAGGTAGGGAGGGTCGAGGGTGTACAGTGTGTTGGCAATAAACGCAGCTTAACACTATAGTTAGGAGAGGGTGAGAGGGTGTACAGTGTGTATGAATACAGTTTAAATAAGTAAGACGGGTGCACGCCGCCCGTGTACTAGTGTGTTGACCATACCGTATTTATAATGGTAGGAAGATTGGTTCAAGGGTGGAGTTGGGTGGTGTAAAACAAGTGTGTTAAATATCATGTTTAAATAAGTAGGGGTCGAGGGGTGTAACAGTGTGTTGAATACATTTATAATAAGTAGGGGGTGAGGGGTGTACAGTGTGTTGAATACAGTTTACAATATAATTGAATAGGGGTAGCAGGGGTGTACAGTGTATTCAATGCAGTTTTAATGGAGTAGGCGCCCGGTCGAGGATGTGTCACACAAGTGAGTGATCTGAGAAATACAGTTTAACCATGAAACTGTAGGGGGTAATTGGGGTGTACAAGTGATGTTCATCGTGAATACATGCGTTGAGGCGGGAAGGGCCTGTTTAAATAAAGATAGGAGAGGAGTGTAAGGAGTGCGACAGTGTAGCCTGTTGAATACAGTTTAAATGAAGTTCACTGGGGTAAGTGGTGTACAGTGTGTTGAATACAGTTTTATATATACAGCCTAAAGGCGTGTGTAGGAGTGTATCGGATGTGTTGAAATACAGTTTAACATAAGCCTAGGCAGGCGCCTTGAGGATAGTAGCAGTGTGTATGGAATAGCGAGATGTTAATAAAGTAGGGGGTGAGGGGGTGTACAGAATGTGGTTAGTATAAACAGAGATTTAATAAGTATGCGGGTGGGCGGTTCTCACCAAGTGTAGTCTGAATACGCTCTAAATACAGTAGGGCGCGTGAGTTCGCGTGTACAAGATCGTGTTGAATACAAGTAAATGATGTGTGGAGGGTGCAGGGGTGCTATCTTTAGTGTGTTTGGGGCAACTCAGTTTTAGAAAATGATGTTGGTTGTGAGGGGACTATACAGTGAGTCGGTAGTTGTAAGTACAGTTTAAATGAGTTGGTCGGTTCAGGGGTGTACAGAATGTGTTGAAAAGAAAGTTTGAAATAAGTAGGGGGAGGTGAGAGGGATGTTATCATGTGTTGTTGAATACAGTTTAAATTGTGTGGGCGTTAGGGGTCGCTACAAGTGTTTGTTGATATACACGGCAAGTTGGTAAATTTGTTGGTTCGTGGAGGGGTGGGTCATGTGTGGTTGAATACAAGTTTTAATGTTTTGATTGTGGTGAGATGGAGGGGTGTAACAGATGTGT
>NW_019950939.1:0-7030 GCF_002910315.2 Salvelinus sp. IW2-2015 | reverse complement strand
CTCTCTCTCTCCCTAGAGTTATATTTAGTAGTGTTATCAGAGATGGTAGAGAACCTAGAGACCTCTCTCTCTCTGGAGTTATATTCAGTAGTGTTATCAGAGATGGTAGAGAACCTAGAGACCTCTGTCTCTCTAGAGTTATATTCAGTAGTGTTATTAGAGACGTCCTTTCATGGCAACGTTAGCTAGTTAACATTAGCCTTCTACATCTAGCTATATATTGAACTTCCATCCTCTCAGTCCAGCGGCACAATGTATTTTAGAGGTGGATCAGAATCGCTGATTTTGCTAGCTATTTTGTCCTGGGAGATGAACATCGGGGTTGTTATTTTACCTTGACATGCATATGGTCCGATGTACAGCACTTCTTCCTCCATTTAGACGTTGATACTAGATCATATTACCATATTATTACCACAAGATACTGATCACTTGTCAATGTTTGTCCAGACACAGGACGGGTAGGCTGTCATCAGCTTTATATCTGACTGGACCTTTAATATAATGTCTTTGAACATGGTTCATGTGTATCTAGAAGGAGAGGAACAACGGGACAGACGAGGACTCTGAGAGGTCATCTATTTCTATACAGCAGCTGTTGTCTATTTGGAGCTAACTGCTGAACATTTCTGACACTGATTTGTTATAGATACACTACCGCTCAGAAGTTTGGGGTCACTTAGAAATGTCCTTGTTTTTTGAAAGAAAAGCACTTTTTTTTTGTCCCTTAAAATAACATCAAATTGATCAGAAATACAGTGTAGACAWTGTTAATGTTGTAGCTGGAAACGGCAGATTTTTAATGGAATATCTACATAGGCGTACAGAGGCCAATTATCAGCAACCATCACTCCTGTGTTCCAATGGCACTTTGTGTTAGCTAATCCAAGTTTATAATTTTAAAAGGCTAATTGATCATGAGAAAACCCTTTTGCTATTATGTTAGTACAGCTGAAAACTGTTGTCCTGATTAAAGAAGCAATAAAACTGGCCTTCTTTAGACTAGTTGAGTATCTGGAGCATCAGCATTTGTGGGTTTGATTACAGGCTCAAAATGGCCAGAAACAAAGACCTTTCTTCTGAAAACTCGTCAGTCTATTCTTCTCTAAGATGACGGCTATCCATGCAGAAATTGCAAGAAACTGAAGATCTCATACAACGCTGTGTACACTCCCTTCACCAGAACAGCGCCAAACTGGCTCGAACCAAATAGAAAGATTGGAGGGCCCTGGTGCACAAGCGGAGCAAGAGGGACAAGTAACATTAGAGGTACTAGTCTTGAGAAACACATGGCCGCACAATTCCTCAACTGGCCACTTCATTAAATAGTACCTGCAAAAAACACCAGTCTCAACCAACAGTGAAAGAGGCACTCCGGGATGCCTGCAAAGAAAAACAAAAGCATATCTCAGGACTGCAAATTAAAAATAAAAGATAAACGCCAAAAGAAACACAGACCACAGCGACAGAGAAGATTGCAAAGAAGGTTCATGGATAGACTAAATCTAAGTAGTGAGGTGTCCGGATCACAAAGAAGAACATTCTGAGACGCAGAGAAAAATTTAGAAAGATGGTGGAAGAGGGAACATCTGTCAGCAGGTGGACGGCAACTGGTGATGGCTAGGCGTAGAGGTGTGGTCCTTTAACATGGAGTCCTCAATATCACCCAGGTAAGAAGTTTTGTAGGTATATTAGGACTATTTTTCTCTATTATTTCCATTTTGTATTCATGAACCTTTGACTTATTGGATGTTCTTATAGGCACTTTAGTATTGGCCAGTGAACAGTATAGCTATTCGTGCCCTCTACCTCGCCTTACCTGGGCGCGAACAGGAAACACACAGACAACAGCCAAACCTCGTTAAGCACTCGGTTAGCCATTCGCATCCAGCAAAAGGCCGTGGCCTTGCAGGAGCAAGGGAGGACAATGACGTATGCTCTCAGGATGGTCTTCAGAGAGAGTTGCCGTCCACCCAATTGAAACCACCTATTAGCGTTGAGCGCCATCTGTCAGCATTGTGGAGGGGCAAGTGATGGTCTGGGCGCAAGCCCCGGGCTAACTAGCTAAGCCATTTCACCATCGGTTAGCACTCTATGCAGCTTAAAAGTTTCTCGGGAGGTGATAGGCTTGAAGTCATGATAGAATGACGCCGATTCTCCAAATGTTGAAGCACAGTGCTGTCAAAGAACCGATAGCTGCGGCAAACGCGGTGGCAACGCGAGAAATGCTAGTGCGTGTTTGAAGCGGGTGCTGGGAGTGAATGCTTACGAAGCGCTGGTGCTGTGCGTTTCTGTGCCGTACAGCCGCTCCAGTCAGACTGTTGCCATGTCCTCATTATCCAACGTCTCACAGCAATTAGAGGTTGTTAAAAAATAGTAACATTAACAACACACAGAAACATGAGCCTTTAGGGTTCCATATTGAATTTTGTATATGTGGATTTCGAAAACAAAACGTTTATTCTTTCAGTGCTGAAATACGGAACCGTTACGTATTTTATCCTAAGACGGTGGCGATCCGATGAAAAATCTAAAAGTCATTCCTGTTACATTGCAGCAAACTTCTCAATGTTATTCATAGATTAGCATTGAAAAATTCTGCAAAAATTAAGTTTCGCAATGAGCCAGGCGGCCCAAAACTTTGCATCATACCCTGGGACTCTGACGTGCCAATTAAACGCAAGAGAAGTGATCTTACGAATCTGTCCCACCTACTGTACGAATGCATAAGGTGGTAATGCCTTCTAACCTGATTTGCTGTTAATAGAACTAAAATTGATTGGACGGAGCGTTTCTAGGAAGAAACAAAAAATAAAACATACTATAGAAAAGAATATAAAATATAAAGGATATAAGAGGAACGAAAAAGAAAGAAAAAAGGACCAACAAATAGAAAAATAAATGATTAATACTGAGATAATAATACAAATTCAGAAGTAAATAAGCAAACAAATAGCTTTTTTTGCAACATATGCGCTTTTGTTATCATAACCCACCCCGTTTTGCCGCGACAGTTGGTTCTTTCACCACCAGTTCGCAACAGCCAAGGGCGCACCCCAAACGGCCTGCATATACCCGGACCTGTTGCACGCAACGCCCAAGAGAAGTGACACCCCAAGTTCCCTAGTTAGAAAGAAAATTGTCATGTAGCAGGCAATAATTAACTAAAATGCCAGGTTTACAAAATAGTTATGGTTAGTGCCCATATTTACATGAGGTTAAGATCTAATATATTAGAGGGAGTGTGATATATTGAAATGGTTTTCAAGGTTGTATGAGGTAATATCTTATGGTTTCGGTGCCCAACGCACCAGTGTTCTTTTTCAGACAGAATGCAGACGGTGTTAAATGGTTAGACACCCGTGTGGTGTCGTTGGATCGGCCCCGAAGTCTAATCTGGATCAGACCTGCATATGGGATGTGAGGCCCAAATATGGTTGCATGGTTACATATTAAGCAGGGTCCTTTGCACCAGGCCGATTGCACGCCTCCATCTGAGTTCAAAGCATGCTGAGCATCGCCAGGACAAGCCTGAGTTAAAGTAAGTAAACGTATGAGGTTACATGGGATGATCACTCAACCCATGGTCGTTATGTATTGATATCTTATCCATCTGTTCAAGCGATGAGCTGGACTTGTCAAATTGATGGTTCAGAGGAGTTAAAATGTTGGTGCTTTTAGTAGATGATGGCGTTTGTAATGCCATTCTTCGCGTATCAAAGCACCTAATGCGTAGCGAGGCAATGCTGATGGTCCTTGGGTGGACCGTGGCTCCATGGCTCGTGGCTCTCTGGTGCGTTAGACGCCATCTCTTCAAGCACTATAAGCGATGGTAGGTCAGAGGCTGCTTGCTCAGATGTCTGCTCATTGGGGTAGCGTTTTGTGAATGTAAGCTTTACCGGCCACATACATGTCAAGCCTGTGTCAATGAGTGGAACAATGGCCAATCCGTGGATGTGTTACAATCGCCCCGTGATTGTTATGTACAACTTTGGTAGGTTGACGAACCTTCTATGTACTGACTCAATAGCCTGGGCCCTTAGAGTACTTGCTGTGGCATGGCTACATTGGGTGGTGGCTTTCCGAATGTAATCTGGGTTGATCACCCCATCTTCATCTACCAGATCAAAACGCCTATGTGCTCCCAGAGTAGCATGGACGCACGCTGAGACATGTTCCTGTCTAAATTGTATGGGATCTGAAGGGAGCTTAATTGCCCTGCTAGACTGAATTTCCTAGTTAAATGTGGATTAGCCCCAGGACTTAATAACGTATGAACATCCGAATACATTGGTTTACAACACGCAATTGTGAGTTGGCTTGAAGATGGCAATGTGATAGCGTTACCCTTGGAGGAGAATACGCTTTCCCCATGACGTTCCTAGTGATCGGTGAAATTGCACTAGGTCTCATGTGCCTGCCTCAAGCCCATTTCAGAACCGCAGAGTAGGAGTATGCCAGTCAAAGCCTAATTGATGGTCTGGGCTCTTGGGTGGTTGGTTTAATAGTTGGGCCCGAGTTCACCAAGTGTAAGAAGTACAGCAGCCAGGTAAATATCGGATCCCTAAGAATAAGGAAGGCGGATCTACTCATCATTTTGCATAACAAAGCCACGAAATGTTCAATAACCCATTGACTGATAGTCCATACATCGAAGATGACAATTATGTCTCAAGTTTCAAGTCCTAAAAAGGACTGAGCCCATGATCTCCAAAAGACAACGAGCCCCGCAAACTATCGTCAAATGAGAAAACTTATTTTTAGAGGGAGCAAGTGTTAACAAAGTTCACAATTATACACGCCCGTAGGGATCATCCCTAAATTACTCTCACGTGCCTCTTTAATTTAATAGCCAAAACCAGGTGGGGATGGCCCTACCTTTAATCTAATTTACCAGCCTGTGGAGTGGACGCCAAGTTCACACACTCTGTGATCAACTTGACCCAACAGCGCGACAGAAATTTCACTATATCATCTTACCCCTTTCTAAGGACAAAAGATAGAACGTACCATACATAGAGACAATATATATAGAACAACCACTATAGATTTGGGCATATCGAAGACTCATGCTGAATATTTGGCAACACGTCAGAAAAATAAGGGTGCGGCTCTTGCTAAAGCCAAAGGCCAAACTTGTGCGGAGGTTGCTTCAGAGGCCGAAAGCAAGGTCACCTCCCCTTGCTTCCCTGGGTGCAAGTCTCGGTGCGACCCCTTCAGCCCATTGTACCTCAACCAATATTGACAAGCTAGAATCAAAGGTCTGCCCAAGGCGGTAACCACTGCCTGTGTCCGAGAATCGTAGGATTACTTTGACGAAAGCAAAGTTCCCCAAAGCGACACAATTATTATTTAACAAGTAAAGAAATTCATCTTATTTACTTAACTGCTCTTCTCCAACGTTTGCTTTCCCACCTAATTATTTGCCTCATTTCATGTGCCCAAAGCAAATCACTTTCACTGTCGCTTGTCTATCGCGGGTAAAACCTGTCGGCTAAGAAACAGCCTCTCAGTAGTGCCCCCAAACTGCTTGTGACACCTATTGTCGTTAAGTTGCGTCATGTTCGAGTAATTGAAAATTATTTGGTTGATTTCCCGCGTTGACAACGTGCTGTCTGTCAGATCCACCCCGTCCTGCTCAGTGCTCGCCCGTGACTTCCACCACGATCGCGAACTGCTCTTGTCGCGGACCCCTTCAACTATGTTCTCTTTCGCCTGACCCCGTGGACTGCTCTGGTCGCTTAGACCCCCGTAGACTGCTCTGTCGCGTTGAACCCCGTGGACTGCTCTGTTACTGGTGCCTGAACATTGCATGCACGAAGTCCTACAATAATGCGTGTCTAGCTGGTCTTTAGAAAGTTCCACTTCGTTTGCTGTGGCTTGTTTAAGCATTCCATGAATCACTAGTGTGCTTGTCTCACCTCATCGCACACACACACCAGCCATGTATTGTCGTTTTCTTTAGCAGCCTCCAGGTTACCTAGTAGTGGAGTGAGTGTAGTGTCGGTGGCAACGCAGCTTTTGGCTCTGTGTTTTATGTCCTAATTTCTGCATGTTCTTCTCTCTCGCGATCTCTCTCTCTCTCTCTCTCTCTCTCCTACTCTCTCATCTATCTCATCTCCTCTCTCATCTCTCTCCTCTCTCTCTAGGAGAGGCTCGTTTTTTTCGAAGAAAGTGAAGACACTGTGCCAGTTGGAGCCAGGTAAGGACACAGGCTGGAAGCCTGTTTGGTAGGGTCCCCACCACTAGAGATGGCTCGGTGAAGGAAGCCCCAGAAAAAACACCAAGGTTACACACACACACACACCATGAAATTGAACCTTTACCCGCTTCACTGCTGTGCCTACTTCACAAATCACCTCATTTGTTGAGATCCATGTTATTCTGTAAGTTGCCATTGATTTACCAATACAACCACTTACCCCTCAGCTAATATGTGAATCACGACACTAGACAACTGTGGCTCAGCTGAGGACCGCTGGGGCAACATAAGCTAACAGATCGAAAGTCAGCGTCTAGGTATGTGTAATAGATTAGGAATCCTTCACTACTGAATTCCTTCCAAGCACCTTATATACGCATTAACTTAAATGGATGGATTAACCTTGTGTATTCAATTCAAATTCCAATGGGGATCAACACCCTAAGGAAAATAAGCTAAGAAAAACCACGGTAGGTATACTGGTACACTGACCATTCAGTGAATGAAAATAAAAACTAAACACATACGTTATTTAAATAAACATCCTTAATTGAACGCGCAAAGACAGAAGTGTGCTCCTATCTGGAGTGAATGGGCATCCATAATAGCAATATCAATGGCATGGAACCACAAAGCGCTATCGCGTCAACCCATGTGCGTAATAGTAGATCTGGTAAACACCAGAAACCCTTCCTAAAAAGCAATTCTTTGCCCTAAACACGGGCAAACACTGTTTCGTAAGTCTCAAAAATAAAGCACCCAACAGAGATTAGTCGAACCAAATGTAACAATTATTCCAATCAACACGTCCTAGTCAGCTTAGGATAT
>NW_019950938.1:0-7033 GCF_002910315.2 Salvelinus sp. IW2-2015 | reverse complement strand
CATCACCAGCTAAGGCAACGACTCGGTCAGCCGGTCCAACAACATCAGACGACCCTGGAGAAAAACAAACGACACACAGTTAAAGATATCTGGTAACTTCCTGTTGTTCAACTGGAGTGTTGCAGGGTCTCTTTCCATGTTTTGGTTCCCTTCCCCAGATCTGTGCCTCGACACAATCCTGTCTTGGAGCTCTGCGGACAATTCCTTCGACCTCATGGCTTGGTTTTTGCTCTGACATGCACTGTCAACTGTGGGACTTTATATAGACAGGTGTGTACCTTTCCAAAACATGTCCAATCAATTGAATTTACCACAGGTGGACTCCAATCAAGTTGTAGAAACATCTCAAGGATGATTAGTAGGAACAGGAAGCACCTGAGATGAGTTTTGAGTCTGATAGCAAATGGTCTAATTACTTATGCAAATAAGGTAATTCAGGAAGAAAACAAATCTTCAGATTTGCTACATTTGAAGCTGTCATCAAGGCAAAGGGTGGCAACTTTGCAGAATCTCAAATATAAAATATATTTTGATTTGTTTAACACTTTTTAGGTTACTACATGAGTCCATGTATGTTATTTCATAGTTTTGATGTCTTCACTACTATTCTACAACGTAGAAAAAATAGTAAAAAAATAAAGAAAAACCCTGGAATGAGTAGGTGTGTCCAAACAATATACAGTGGGGAGAACAAATATTTGATACACTGCCGATTTTGCAGGTTTTCCTACTTACAAAGCATGTAGAGGTCTGTCATTTTTTCATAGGTACACTTCAACTGTGAGAGACGGAATCTAAAACAAAAATCCATAACTCATTCATAGAATCTGTAAAGACCTTTATTATACACAGATTCAAAATAGCTGTTGAAAACAAATGTGTATTTTGTTGTTGTGACCCAGAGACTCTTGACCATTTATTTTGTGACTGTTCTTATGTCAGAAGATGTTGGAGTTAGAAGATTTTATTATAAAAGAAACTACTATTAATGTTAATCTGATGTTATGTTTTGTTTTGATCCAAATGATATGGACCCTTCATTGTTCATTTGTTTCATGGAAGATTCTTTATCCATACAATGAAGTGGGTAGAGAATAAACCTTCACATTGTTTAAGATAAAATTTAAATATTATTTTGAAATTATCAGTAAATGTAAAAACAAAAAAGCAATACGCACCATGAAAGTATTTAACCAGTTGAAAATGAATCTTGATATGTAATACCCCTGTCTGTTTATGTACTCTTGTTTGTATATTTCAGTTATTTGTATTTGTTGTTTTCATAATAATAAAAAATAAATTAATATATTTTAAAAAATAAATAAAAATAGGGCAGTGTGCAACTGATATGTGACACGTATTAATGCCAAAATAACATGCAAAACAGGCAACTACAAAAATATATATATATTTTTTAGCTAGAGCCCCACCTGCCCTGAATAACGGGTCGCCACTGATCTCTTCAACTCAGATGGTAAAACGTCTCCTCTTTCTAGTCATAAACATGGCGACACTTCCTGTAGCTTAACGATGTTCGCCGTTCTCTACTTTATGCGCCACTTCGATACAGCTACGATTTTCGTAACAAGTTAGGAGAGCATTTTCGCTAACCCTGACCATATCCCTAAACTTAAATGAATTATCCTAACCTGCTACGAACAAGTCACTGCCGTATCGAAGTATCGTTTTTAAAGATAAATGTGTTTCTCTGCACGGACAACACCCTGCAAGCACCACACACCCAAACTGCCCTGTCTCGATCAGACGACAAGACATCTACATTTCCTGCACTCGGTTTTGACGGCGAACTTGAATTCTCCCCGTTTCTTTCTTATTAATATTATGTTCAGATAATAAAAAGCCTACAGGCTAAATAATGAAGGAATAATTTGTTGCTACCTGTCTTATCAATGAAACACTGATGAACAGAATCCCAAAACACCAGACGCGCGAGGTCGGAAAGGTCTTCATTTCACTAATAAAAACAAGTCTGACTCCAAGGTAAAGCTGTTTGTAACTGGTGAATAAAACTATTGAGTTTAGAAAAATAAACCAAACAGTCGAAAGGCTAATTTGTCAACGAACAGAAGTAACACGACGTCTGTTCCAGAAATAACGGAGAAAAGGGTGGTGGAGTTTCACACTTTACTTTCACTTTCACTTACAGTACTTCTAGTTGAATATCATCTCGCGATATCTAGCTGCATCTCTAGTGTTCTGATATGGACATTAACTTCATGTCATCTCGCGATATCTAGACCCTCTTAGTGTTCTGATATGGAAATTAACTTCATGTCATCTCGCGATATCTAGTTCCGTCTAGTGTTATGATATGGAATTAACTTCATGACAAATGTCCTAAAACCAAACAAGCCACTAATGTGAATCGTGAAACTAGTAAATATTTCAACTAGTGTTAAAGTTGATGATATACTAGGGAAGAGGAGAGACCAAGTTGAGACGCTAGACCAGGGATAAGGTATGATATTTAAAGGGGAGTTTAAACTTTAAGAGTTGCAAAGATATCTGACAACCCGTGCACAGGCTCTGTCCATTTGAGCTCAGAGGGAGCTGCAGGAGACCCCGACTCATATGTTGCAAGTACATTTTATACAGCTGAATGACGTTAGGTTGATTCTGTAGTCTGCTCTCCTGACGTCGCTGTAGTGGAGGGCGGTCCCCTTCAGGCTGATATCAATGTTCATTTGGTTCTCAGTTAGCAGTGTTTCATTTGTCCTGGAACTCCCGCCTGAAACAGGGTTTGGGATGTGTGCGTTGTGTTATGCATGCGCGTGCTCGTTGAAGTGCCTGCCTGTCTGGGTTGTCTCTTGTATTGACAAAGACCTGTTGATTCAGGACACCAAGCCAACTGGCCCCTGAGGTCCGAAGCGCCCCCCTGAGGTCCGAGCGCCCCCTGAGGTCAGAGCGCCCCCCTCGAGGGTCGAGCAGAGCGCGCCCCTAGAGTCAGAGCGCCCCCCGGAGTCAGAGCGCCCCCCGAGGTCAGAGCGCCCCCTGAGGTCAGAGCCGCCCCCCTGAGTCAGAGCGCCCCCCTGAGTTCAGAGGCTCATAAATGGTTATTGTTGTCAGCCATCTCTCTTCTGTGCGTGTGTGGGTGGAGTAAGGTTAGTATCTGGCAGCACGCAGAACGGGTTCACCTTGCTTGGTGGGGTTCGACGCGCAAAGTATTACAACCACGATGTACTTTTATAATGAAGGCATTATAAACAATATTATAGCTAAGTGTTAAAGGTCAATAAAAACACTCATTTATTACCGACTAGTCAACAACTTACTATGTGAAATGACCAAGAAGAAATTGACAATATAAAAGTGAATGTGACTTTCACTGTCAGTTGTTGACTAGCTAGATAGGTGTGAGCAGTACGGCAGAAATTACACTAATTTAATCAGCAGAGGAAGTAGGAGTTATCACCAAGTTGCTGCATGATACTTCAAATATTAATTTAAAATATCAGAGACATACTCAAGGCCGCTGGGCTGGAGCGGAAACCGGAAATGGAGCATTTAGAAGATACTCAAGGCCCTGGGGCTGTAGGAAACCTGGAATGACGTATTAGAAGAACTCAAGGCCCGGTGGGCTGTAGGGGAAACCTGAATGAGTATTTAGAAGATACTCAAGGCCCTGGGGCTGTAGGTGGAAACATGGAATGGAGATTGGGAAGATACTCAAGGCCCTGGGGGTGTAGGGGAAACCATGGAATGGATATTTAGAAGGATACTCAAGGCCCTGGGGGGCTGGTAGGGGAACCTGGGAATGCAGTATTTAGAAGATACTCAGGCCCTGGGGGCGTAGGGAAACCTGAATGTGGAGTATTTGGAAGATTACTCAAGGCCCTGGGGGCTGTAGGGAAAACCTGGAATGGAGTATTGGGAAGATACTCAAAGGCCCTGGGGGCTGTAGGGGGAACCCTGGAATGAGCATTTGTAGAAGATATCAAGCCCTGTTGGGCTGTAGGGAACCTGGGAATGGAGTATTTAGAAGATACTCAATGCCCTGGGGCTGTAGCGGAAACCTGGAATGGAGCATTGGAGAAGATACTCAAGGCCCTGGAGGCTGTAGGGAAACCTGGAATGGAGTATTTAGAAGTACTCAAGGTCCTGGGGCTGTAGAGGAAAAACCTGGAATGGAGTATTTAGAAGATACTCAAGGCTCCTGGGGCAAGTAGGGGAAACCTGAATGGAGTATTTAGAAGATACTCAAGGCCCTGGGGCTGTTAGGGAAACCTGAATGGAGTAGCTAAGGAAGATATCAAGGTCGTGGGGGCTTTAGGGGGAACTGGAATGGAGCATTCTTGAGAAAGAACTCCAGGTTCCGGCTGTGGGAAACCTGGAATGGAGTATTAAGAAGAACTCAAGGCCCTGGGGCTGTAGGGGGAAACCCTGGAAATGACAGCATTTTAGAAGATACTCAAGGCCCTGGGGGCATGTAGGGGAAACTGAATGGAGTATTTAGAATTTACTCAAGGCCCTGGGGGCTGTTTAGGGGAAACCCGTTGTGGATGGAGTATTTAGAAGATACCCAAGGCCATTGGGGCTAAAAGGGGGAACCTTGGGAATGGAGTATTTAGAAGAGACTCAAGGTCCTGGGGGCTGTAGAGGAAACCTGAAGGGAGATTAGAAGTACTCAGGCCCTGGGGGCTTAAAGGGGAACCTGGAAGTGGGAGGTAAAGAAGATACTCAAGGCCCCTGGGGGCTGCTAGGGGAACCTGGAATGAGTATTTAGAAGATACTCAGGCCCTGGGGGCTGTAGGGGAAAACCTGGAATGGAGCATTTAAGAAGAACTCAAGGCCCTGGGGGCTAAAGGGGAACCTGGATGGAGTATTTAAGAAGATACTCAAGCCCGGGGGCTGTAGGGAACCTTTGGAATGGATCATGGGTAGGAAGATACTCAAGGCCCTGGGGGCGTAGGGGGAACCTGGAAATGGAAATCATTTAGAAGATTACTCGAAGGCCCTGGGCTGTAGGGGGAACCTGAATGGAGCATTTAGAAGATAGCTCAAGCCCTGGGGGCTGTAGGGGAAACCTGGAATGGAGTATTAGAAAGCATACTCAAGGCCCGGGGGCTGTAGGGAAACCTGGATTGGATATTTAGAAAGAACTCAAGGCCATGGGGCTGGGGACCTGGAATGGAGTATTAGAAATACTCAAGGTCCTGGGCTTAGGGAAACCTGGAATGGGGGTATTTAGAAGATACTCCAAGGGCCCTGGGGCTGTAGGGAAACCTGGAATGGAGCATTTAGAAGAACTCAAGGCCCAGGGGTAAAGGGAACTGGAATGGAGTATTAAGAAGATACTCAAGTATCGTGGGGCTTGTAGGCGCGAAACCTGGAATGGAGTATTTTAGAAGATAATCAAGGCCCCCTGTGGCTGTAGGGAAGCTTGGAACTGGAGCATTAGATTTAGAAGTACTCAAGTTCCTGGGGGCTGTTAGGGGAAACCTGCGAATGGAGGCATTTAGAAGATACTCAAGGTCGCTGGGGCATTGTAGGGGAAACCTGGAATTGGAGATTTAGAAGAACTAAGGCCCTGGGGCTGTAGGGAACCTGGAATGGAGTATGAAGAAGTACTCAAGGCCCTGGGCTGTAGGGAACCTGAAATGGAACATTTAGAAGTATACTCAAGGCCCTGGGGCTGTAGGGGAACCTGGAATGGAGTACTTTAGAAGATTACTCAAGGTCCTGGCGGTGTTAGGGGAAACCTGGAACTGGAACATTAGAAGATACTCAAGCCTGGGGGCTGTAGGGGGAACCTGGAATGGAACATTATAGAAGATACTCAAGGCCCTGGGGCTGTAGGGGAGAACACTGGAAATGGAGTATTTAGAAGATACTCAAGTCCTGGGCGGTGTAGAGGAAACCTGGGAATGGAGATTTAGAAAGATACTCAACGACTGCGGGCAGTAGGAAACCTGGAATGGAGCATTTAGAAGATACTCAAGGCCCTGGCTGTAGGGGCTATATCGATCGCGCGGTATATTCCCAGCATCACCCTTCTATTATTAGAAGTACTCAAGGTACCTGGGGGCTGTAGGGGAAAACCTGGAATGGAAGCATTGTAGAAGATACTCCAAGAGGGGGGCTGTAGGGGAAAACCTGGAATGAGATATTTAGAAGATACTCAAGGCCCTGGGGGCTTAGGGGGAACCTGGAAGGATCATTTAGAAGATACTCAAGGCCCTGGGGCTGTAGGAGGGAACTGGAATGGATCATTTAGAAGATACTCAAGGCCCTGGGGCTGTGGGGAAACCATGAATGTGCATTAGACAGATACTCAAGGCCCTGGGGGCTTAGGGGAAACGTGGAAGGAGTATTTAGGAAGAATACTCCAAGGCCCTGGGGGCTGTAGGGGGAAACCTGGAAGGAGAAGTATTATAGAAGATACTCCAAAGGCCCTGGGGGCTGTAGGGGGAAAACTGGAATGGGCATTTAGAATATACTCAAGGCCCTTTATGGGGGCTGTAGGGGAACTGGAATGGAGTATTTAGAAAGATAACTCAAGCTCTGGGGGTGCAGGGAACCTGGAATGGAGTATTTAGAAATACTCAAGGCCCTGGGGCCTGTAGGGGAAACTGCGAATGGAGTATTTAGAAGATAATCAAAGGCCGGTGGGGCTTAGGGGCGAACCATTGGGAAATGGAGTATTTAGAAGATACTCCAAGGCCCGGGGGCTGTAGGGGAAACTTGGGAAGTGGAGATTTTTAAGAGGATACTTCAAGCGCTCTAGGGATATGATGTTAGGCAGAGGAACTGGAAATGAGGGAAATTACTCCGCAGGTTTCACTCTCCACTCGCCCTCTGCGTTCGGGATGTTGGTAAGGTGTTTATGCGTGGAATGGAGGGTCAACTTAGAAGATACTTCATAAGCCCTTGGGGCTTGTAGGGGAACCTTGGAATGGGTACTTGTCTGGGCTAATCTGCATAATGAACCGAACTCCAAGGCCCCTGGCAGTGGTGTAGGGAAACACGTGCAAAGTCGAGCCGACGCAGAAGGTAGTTTACAAGCTAAATCTCC
>NW_019950937.1:8716-14470 GCF_002910315.2 Salvelinus sp. IW2-2015 | reverse complement strand
CTGTCTGTCTGTTGAATACTGTCTGTATGTGTTGAATACTGTCTGTCTGTTGAATACTGTCTGTCTGTGTTGAATCCTGTCTGTCTGTGTTGAATCCTGTCTGTCTGTTGAATACTGTCTGTATGTGTTGAATACTGTCTGTCTGTCTGTTGAATCCTGTCTGTCTGTGCTGAATCCTGTCTGTCTGTCTGTTGAATCCTGTCTGTCTGTTGAATACTGTCTGTCTGTGTTGAATACTGTCTGTCTGTTGAATCCTGTATGTCTGTCTGTTGAATCCTGTCTGTCTGTTTGTTGAATCATGTCTGTCTGTTGAATCCTGTCTGTCTGTTTGTTGAATCATGTCTGTCTGTTGAATCCTGTCTTTGTCTTGAATCCTGTCCGTCTGCGTGTCTGCTGAATCATGTTTGTCTGCCTGTTCTGAATCCTGTCTGTTGTGGTTGCCAGCGGAGACGAGGAGGTGGTGAATGATTACCCAGAACCCCTCATGGTGTTGGAGGGGATGGTCACTGCAGTGCACAACCACGTCCAGAGCGGGTGAGAGAGACACTCAACCACACACTGCTTTTGAGCTGCTGTTCTAACACACACATAACACATTCTCACTCTGTCTATCTCTCTGTATCTGTCTGTCTCTGTCTCTCTCCCTGTCTGTCTCTCTCGCTCCCAGTGACTCTGTGGTCAGTTCTGATGACCTGTTGGCGTGGTTACGACCGTTCTGCAGCGATGGCTCTCTTGTGGTGCGACCACGTATCGAGGTTCTGCAGATTCTGGAGAATAACTTCAGTCTTAGGGACAGTGACGTTCATCTGTTGCTGCTCTACAGGACCCAAGCTGTACTGAAGGACAGGCAGGTAACACTCGTAACTAGGGCTGTCCCCGACAACAACAACAACAAATTATGGTCTATCTAGAGTCGTCTGATCTTTTGACCAATTGATTGGTGACATTTTTTAAACGTGTATTTTCCCACATATAGACACACCTTATGTGTTTTAATTAAAGCAACTATGTACACTGATCCTTGTCTGATGCTTTAAGCACACTGTTTAATGATATAATTAAGACACACCAATGACTCAAGAGGGAGCCAGAGATCAAGATGAGCAGAATAAATAAACCTGTTCGTGACCGTGCGCCTCCTGCTTCCCAGATTCTGCCGTTACGCTCCTGAAGTTGACGGTCATAGGCTACACCAGGGATCGGCAACCTTTCTCGTGTGGAATGCCAATTTATCGTACCGTTTCTACCGATCTGCGCGCGCCAGTTATGATTTTCATATGTACATTTTCGTGGAACAGTTTCGTTTCAATTATAATAACTTTGTATCTCTAAATCATTGGCATGTTGTTTATCTAAGTCTAATTTATATCTAAATGAAAATGATACATTTTTGATTTGTTTCTAATGCAAGAGTGCTTGCCTCTGCCAAGTGGACAGATTGTATGATAGCCTCCACCTTGAGCCATTGGCAGGTGAAGAACTTAGCGCAGAATGCAGAGAGAGGCCTATATACCAATGTATCTGATATTGCCAACTAGGGGTAGAAATAGCCGACATAAATCCAACAAATGAAAACATTGCAGGTAGAAAATATCCTGATTTTAAAAATAGTTATCCATATATCACTTTGGAAACCATGCAGTTAGTTGATTCTTTCAATCCATTCTACTCCCCGCTCTGCATCGAACTGAAAACATTGTATTCAACTATCAACTGGGTCCGAGCTCAAAGCTGTACTTCAAACATTTGTCAAACAATTCGATTCAACTATCAACTGGGGTCCGACTCAAAGCTTCCACTTGCAACATTGTATCAACTATCAACTGAGGTCCGATCAAAGCTTCCACTTGCAACATTGTATCTAACTAGATCAGACATGTGGTCCGAGCAAGCAGACATGCTACCATTACTGACCATATGCCACTGGTGTGTAATCGATTAGGGCGTCCACCCACGGTAGCTCATGATGATCACATTACATGAGGTAATTCATATTAACTTCTCACGAGTCACCACCCTGATCCGTAGCACCCCCCCCCCCCCACTGAGTAGCCATAGCTAGCATATGCGTCACAAGTAACTTGTAGCATCTAAATATCATTAAATCCAAGCCAAGACACCCAGATGAAAGATACACGGTCTTGTGAATAAAGCCACCATTTAAGATTTCTAAAATGTTTTTACCAGGGAAGACACAATATGTAAAATCTATTAGCTAACCACAGTGTAGCAAAGGACGGACGATTTTTTCTCCCAAATATTTTTTCCTGCGTCAGTAGCTATCACTAATTCGACTAAATAAAAATTATATAGCCACTAACCAAGAAACAACTTCAAAAGATGACAGTCTGATAACATATTTATGGTAATAGCATAGTTTTTTTTTGGGGAAATGTGCATTTTTCAGGTTATAAATCACAGTTCTTACATTGCAGCTGCAATCTGAAATAGTGTACCCAGCCAGAACAATTACAGAGACCAACGATCATGTATAACGAATTACGCATCTTAAAACATTTCAGAAAAATACACAGCGTACAGATATTGAAAGCCCAAACATCTGGTGAATCCAAAACAATATTTCAGATTTATTAAAATGTTTTATAACGAAAACAAATGTAGCCTAAATTAGCATGCGTATACCAGGCAGATGTCGCTAGGCGCCCACGGACCAGTTCACATGCACAACAATATATATAACATCCGTAAATTGGGTCTTACTATGCGATCTTTCATCAGAATGTTTGATCAAAGTGCCTTGTCAAGATGAGTCGTTGGTTCCGTTCAGTAATGTTCCTTCCCACTCCATTTAGCACAGGTACCGGGTCGGAGTGGCACGGATCTCTCAAACGTAAATAAAATCAGACAACGGAACACCACAAAATCCCCGAAAAAATTCAAATAATCTGATTAAATATATTGAAAAAACATACATTACGATGATATGGTCACATTATAAACAAAATTCGACACGGAGATAGTTTCATCCATCAAACGCCAGCAAAACAGTACACAATCGCAGCTCCAACTCGTGCGAATCAGAAAACAGGAAGTTGTCGGTCACGCAAAGAAATAGGTCTTATTTCACGTCCAGTACCAGATAAACAAAGAATTTCTCCTCTGGACGTCCTCTTGACACCCAGAGGAAGCAATGAAAGTGTGTTTCTGGTCATGAGGGTCATAGACCATATATAGGCAGAGCGATTGAAGCGAGCATAGACTTCTTGCATTTCTACTTCTGGTCAGGGAAAGTGCTGTCAAATGACTTGTGTATCACTCAAGACAAAATTGAAACGGTTTTAGAAAACTAAGATTGTTTTCTTTCCAATGGTATTATTTATATGCATATAGTAAGACAATATTGAATAAGAGGACAGTTTAATCTGTTAGAGCAAATTATGCTAATGGAAAATAGCACCCCCTGTATTCTCTCAAGAAGTTATCAGTGGGATACAACGATAATTCACGTTCCAGAATGCCAACACTGGCGGTCCTTCTGAGACCGAATTCTGACCGTGCGCTTTTGAAGATGCTTAGACAAACATTTTCACGTAAAAATGTACCTTTTATTTGAAAGCAATTATCGTCATTTGCAGACTTTTGATGTAGATTAGTAGATTAATCGTCATATTTCGCTAATAATTTAACTCTTTCACTGTTAAAAAAGGACTGTTCAATACATGGGCTGAGTGTATAGAGGCCTGGCTATTAGGTTGATCAGATCGTTTCTTGCTTGTCACGGGAAAACACATTTCATGTAATTTCTACTCACTTATACAACTGAGACATTAGCAGAATATTTTACGAGCAAAATTCAGGTTATTCTGCTGACACGACAAACAGATGAATAAAAACATTCACTTGGTTCAATGTATATAAAACTTTATTTAAATAGACTTCTGGTTTCCAATGGTAATAGTTAGAAGGTCTTTATTAAATAAGACTAACTGTTTCAATGATATAGAAGTCTTTATTAAATAGACTTCTGGTTTCAATTGTAATAGAATTCTTATTAAATAGAACTTCTGTATGCGTTTCAATTGTATATAGAAAGTCTTTATTAAATCAGACTTACTGGTTTCAATGATATAGAAGTCTTTATTAAATAGACTTCCTGATTTCAATGGTATATAGAAGTCTTTATTAAATAGACTTCTGGTTTCAATGGTTATAGAAGCTTTATTAAATAGACTTCTGTTTCAATGGTATATAGAAGTCTTTATTAAAATAGACTTCTGGTTTTCAGATGGTATATAAAGTTCTTTAATTAAATAGACTTCTGTTTCCAATGTAGATAGAAGTCTTTATAAATAGACTTCTTGTTTCAAGGTAGTATAAAATCTTTATTAAATAGACTTTGGTTTCAATGGAGATAGAAAATCTTTATGAAATCATTCACACTTGTATTAATCCGGCTTTACTATCTTTTAACTTCTTATGCTGCAGAGCATATGAAAAGCCTATTTGGAAAATCGGAACTTTGGATGGATTAACAAACAAGATTACTTTCAAAATGGTACAGATACATGAGTTTGAGGAATTTTTAATTATGAGATTTTCGTTGTGTGAATTTGCAGCCCTGCACTTCCCACGCTGTTGTCATTCATCCCGTTAACGGATGCAGCCATTTAAGAAAGTTTAACGGCCCAAAAGCCTGAACGAATGCAATTTAACTATTTATTTCAAATGCTGGTGTTCCATGGCAAATAGGCCTGCATTACCAGCCGATGTCTGTCTTAGAATTGGACGCTTAATGGATTAGTCCACACACACAACCAAACAATCCATCAGTCGACTAACTGTCAAGCCCTAACACAAAAAACAGCGGCACGGCAGTAGGTCAGCGCCGGGGCGGCTGAGTCATCGCCGCGGGCGGCTGTAGTCATCGCCCGCGGGCGGCGTAGTCCATCGCCGCGGCGCTGTAGTATCGCCGCCGGCGGCTGAGTCATCGCCGCGCGGCTAGTCATCGCCCGCGGGCGGCTGTATCATCCCGCGGGGGCGGCTGTAGTCATCGCCCGCGGCTCTAGTCATCGCCCGCGGCGGCGCTAAGTCTCGCCGCGGCCGCTCTAGTCATCGCCCGCGGGCGGCGTGTCATCGCCATGGGCGGCTGGTCTGTTTCTGTCTAGACAGCTGTGGCTCGCGCTGTTACTGTTTGGGAACTCTTCCTGACTTAGGTCCCACTAAAGAGCACATACAGTCTCAGACCTAGATCTACAAAATGTCTTCATGAAAGTTTGTGAAAACAACAATGACTGACATGGGAGTCTCTCTTTCCCGCGGGTGCTTTCCCCCTACAGGTCTGACTACATGAGTCTCTCTTTCCGGCTGGTGCTTTCCCCCTACAGTCTTGAGCTTGACATGGGAGTCTCTCTTTCCCTGGGTGCTTTCCCCCCTACAGTCTATGACTGACATGGGAGTCTCTCTTTCCCGGGGTGCATTTCCCCCTACAGTCTGACTGACATGGATCTCTCTTTTCCCGACTTCCCCTACAGTTCGACTGACATGGGAGGTCTCTCTGTCCCTGGTTTTCCCCCTACAGTCTGACTGACATGGAGTCTCTCTTTCCCTGGTCGCCCCCTACACTGACTGACATCGGATCTCTCTTTCCCTGGGTGCCCCTACAGTCTGGACTGACATGAGAGTCTCTCTTTCCCTGGGTGCTTCCCCCTACATCTGACTGACATGGAGTCTCTCTTTCCCTGCGGTGTTTTCCCCTACAGTTCTGACTACATGGAGTCCATCTCTCTCGGGGGG
>NW_019950937.1:0-7035 GCF_002910315.2 Salvelinus sp. IW2-2015 | reverse complement strand
TGGTCCATGCATCGTGCATCGTCTCAGGGGTCCTGGATACGATGGAGGATCGAGAGATCCCATTTCTTCTCTCAAGGGGTCCCAGGATCCTAGTCGTGAGTGAGACTCTGTCACCACATCATCCCTCTCTGAGAGCACTCTCTGACGTCGACAAGACTCTTCTTCCTTCAGTCACAGACGAGTGCAACTTCCGCTGAGTCAAGGGAGAAGGGTAATTCCTGGTCTGAGTTCTCTGGAGAGAGAACTCTCAGACAGACAGGCTGGTCATGCATGCGTTCTCTCAGCGTCCATGGGTCTGTCTGAGGATGAGTGGTTTCTTCCCTTCATCTCTCCTCAGGGTCCTGTCTGTCTGAAGAGAGTCTGTCCTCATATCTCGCTAACAGCGTCCTGTCTGTCCTTCTGAGAGTCTGTCCTCATCTCTCTCAGGGTCCTGTCTGTCGAGGAGAGGTCTGTCCCTCATCTTCTCAGGGTCCTGTCGTCTGACGAGACTCTGTCCTCCATCTCTCTCAGGTCCTGTGTCTGACGAGATCTGTCCTCATCGGTCTCAGGGTCCTCGTCTGTCTGAGGGAGAGTCTGTGTCCTCATCTCTCTCAGGGTCCTGTCTGTCTGAGGAGAGTCTGTCCTCATCTCTCTCAGGGTCCTGTCTGTTCTGAGGAGAGTCTGTCTCATCTCTCTCGCGGTCGTGTCTGTCTGAGGAGGAGTCTGTCCTTCAATCTCTCTCAGGTGTCCTGTCTGTCTGACGAGACTTCTGTTCCTTCATCTCTTCTCAGGGTCCTGTCTGTCTGAGGAGAGTCTGTTCCGTCATCTCTCTCGGGTCCTGTCTTGTCTGACGGAAGAGTCTGTCCTACATCTCTCTCAGAGGTCCTGTCTTGTCTGATTGAGAGTCTGTCTCATCTCTCCCAGGGTCCTGTCTGTCTGACGAAGCACTCTTGTCCTCATACTCTCTCAGGGTCCTGTCTGTCTGAGGACGAAGTCTGTCCTCATCTCTCTCTCAGGTCCTGTCGTGTCCTTGATGAGGTCTGTCCTAAATCTCTCTCTAGGTCTGTCTGTCTGATAGGAACTTCTTCCCTCATCTCTCTCAGGGTCCTGTCCTGTCTGACGAGGACTCTGTCCTCATCTCTCTCAGGTGCAAAATGCCTACAAATACCATAAACCTCATTATAATCAGTGAGATGCATTTTTGTAACTCTCTTCAACAATGTGTTTATATAAGTAGTGAGCAAGAACAAAAGTCAATACCCTGCAGCCTGCTTCACTGGTAATTAAACCATCATAGATGGTATTAGTGATGCTGCTTCACTGTGTTAAACCATCATAGATGTATTAGTGATGCTGCTTCACTGTTGTTAAACCATCATAGATGGTATTAGTGATGCTGCTTGCTACTGTATTTAAACCATCATAGATGGTATTTAGTGATGCTGCTTCACTGTGGTTAAACCAACATAGATGGTAATTAGTATGCTCTTTCACTGTGATTAAACCCATCATAGATGGTATTAGTGATGCTGCTTCACTGTTTTTAAACCAACATAGAGTGGTATTAGTGATGCTCTTCACTGTGTTAAACCATCATAGATGGTATTAGTGATGCTGCTTCACTGTGTTAAACCAACATAGATGGTAATTAGTGATTGCTGCTTCACTGTGTTTAAACCATCATAGATGGTATTAGTGATGCTGCTCACTTAATTCCATCATTAGTGATTGTATCCTGCTTATATTAACCATCATAGATGGTATTAGTGATGCTGCTTCACTGTATTAAACCATCATAGACTGGTTATTAGTGATGCTGCTTCACCTGTATTAAACCATCATAGATGAGTATTAGTGATGCTGCTTCACTTATAAACCATCATAGATGGTATTAGTGGATGCTGCTTCACTGTATTAAACCATATCATAGATGGTATGTTAGTGATGCTGCCTTCACTGTTTAAACCATCATAATGGTATTAGTGATTGCTGCTTCAACTGTGTAAACCATCATAGATGGTATTAGTGTGCTGTTCACTGTGTATTAAACCATCATAGATGGTATTAGTGATGCGGCTTCACTGTAATTAAACCATCAATTAAGATGGTAGTTAAGTGATGCTGCTTCACTTGTATACATAGTGGTTAGTGATTGCTGCTTTGCATGTTTAACCAACATAGATGGTATAGTGATGCTGCTTCAACTGTATTAAACCATCATAGATGGTATTAGTGATTGCTGCCTCAACTGTATATTAAACCATCATAGATTGGTATTAAGTGATGCTGCTTTCACTGTGTTAAACCATCATAGATGGTATTAGTGATGTGCTTCACTGTGTTAAACCAACACATATATGGTATTTAGTGAATGCTGCTTCACTGTATTAAACCATCATAGATGGTATTAGTGATGCTGCTTCACTGTTGTTAAACCATCAATAGATGTATTAGTGATGCTGCCTTCACTGTGTTAAAAACCATCATAGATGGTGTTAGTGGTGCTGCTTCACTGTAATTAACCATCATAGACTGGTGTTAGTGGTGCTGCTTCACTGTATTAAACCATCATAATGGTATTAGTTGATGCTGCTTCACTGATTAAACCCACTCATAGATGGTGTAAGTGATCTGCTTCCTGTGGTTAAAACCATCATAGAGGTATTAAGTGATGCTGCTTCACTGTATTAAACCATCATAGATGGTATAGTGATGCTGCTTCACTGTGTTAAACCATCATAGTGGTATTAGTGATGCTGCTTCCACTGTATAAACCATCATAGATGGCTACAGCTTCAGACGGGAACCGAGCCTGAATGGCGTGTAGACAGATAAGAGCTGCGCAGTCCAGTAGGTACCAAAATATTCAAGGGCCATTTTCTCAAAACTGAGGTTACAAGTTTATCAACTTTCAAAGCAGAATTACTTTCCCATTGTCCTCAAATGGTAGTATATGATATACCGTTTTGTAGCTCAGTGTAAAAAAACACAATTTCTAATTTTGCTACATAAGACCGATTTGAACCGGTCGGTCTCGTTATGTGATAGGATTCCTTTGTACTTTGTGCATCTCCAACAGAGATGAGACATTTTCTGGGGTGTGTTACCTGCATTCTGTGTAGTAAATCCTATGGATTATCTTGAATTGCAGTAGTTTATGTCATAGGTTATAGGAGCAGYTTTGAACATTTTCACYTYTCTCTAAKCAAAATAGTTCTCACCAGTTTCTACATTTTTCTTAGTTTAGATCTGTTTCCCAATTTTCTTTCCTTCTATGTTCTGAACCACCAGGTAGAGTTTTAATCAATATAACTTTGAAATGACTTGGCAATCAGCTTCTTTGACGGAGCATAATTCTTTCTATGCCAGAGGCCTTAGGTTCATCCACGTTCTGTTGAAGTGATTTAATAAGATTTCTGAGTTGTAATAATTTGAAGACATTTGGTGTTGGATAACCCACGTCTTTCTTGTTATTGATTGACTGGAGAGAGTCATTCTAATACACATGCCGGATATTCCTGATGGCGTTTTGGAAACGGGGCTTTTAAGGTATTGTTATTAAATGCTGGAGGTAAAATTGGGGTTGCCTAGCGATATGCGTTTCTTTCCCCCCAAAATACGAGTTGAATTGAAAATCATTGGATTGGTCTGTTTTCTTCTTCTTTTAACCGCAGTAGTGAATATATTTTAAATCATTCGGTATTACATTTATAAATGTAATACTGCTCCAAGCCCAGTAATAGTCTTCTGTCCGTTGTTTAAGTGAACTAGAGCGGTAGACCAACAGCTCCAGCTTAATAAAGGGAAGTGTTTAACATTACATTTGACTCAGTCTTTACAATTCCAAATTAAGTTGGCGAAGTAGGACTTTTATTAATAAGTTGGATGGAGTTGAGACTGGTACGGCTGGAATAAATACAGAAACCTTGGTATTATATTCATTTACATTTGTATTGTGTTGACCCAATCTAACATAGAAATAGGGAGAATTCTCTAACATAGAATAGGGGAGTTTCTATCAAGAAATAGGGAAGTTCTCTAACATAGAAATAGGGGAAATTCTCTAACATAGAAATAGGGAGAGTTCTCTAACATAGAAATAGGGAGAGTTTCTATCATGAGAATAGGGAGAGTTCTCCATGTCTACCTAACATATAAATAGGGAGAGTTCTCTATCTAACATAGAAATAGGGAGAGTTCTCTAACATAGAAATAGGGAGAATTCTCTAACATAGAAATAGGGAGAGTTCTAACATAGAAATAGGGAGAGTCTCCTAACATAGAAATAGGGAGAGTTCTCTACATAGAAATAGGTAGAGTTCTCTACACGAAATAGGTAGAGTTCTCTAACATAGAAATAGGTAGAGTTCTCTAACATAGAAATAGGTAGAGTTCTCTAACATAGAAATAGGTAGAGTTCTCTACCTAACATAGAAATAGGTAGAGTTCTCTACCTAACATAGAAATAGGTAGAGTTCTCTAACATAGAAATAGGTAGAGTTCTCAGTCTCTGAACATCAGAATCTTATCTATTAACGGAGAGTAGTTGGTTTTATAGGCCTCCTCCAAATTGCATGGTGTCAGTACGCCCAGGTACATGTGTGTCTTCATGTGTGTCATTTCCACTGAAATCTACTTTTCCAAGCTTGAGAAGTCATAGTTAGAAATGGGCATTGTTTCAGTTTTCTCCCAAGTCACTTTTAATCCTGGTGAAGTGCCATGTGTCCAACAGAACCGGCAGAGAAAGTTCTGGTTCAGATAAATACAGTGAAATGTCATCTGCACGCAATGACATCACATGGTGATCTCCACCAATCTCTATCCTCTGGATTAATCCACGAGTTGTAATTATTGACGTTAAAGAAAATAGACAAAAGGGTCATCCATGTCTTGTTCCTTCTTGATAACTTAAATCATTCAGAGATTTGTTCATTTGGCTGCTTTAGGGGGAGATTTATACAATAGCTCAATTCAGGAAATAAATACTGGACCAAAACAAAACTTTTTTTTATTTAAAACAGCCAGTAAATATTCCCATTCCTATGCTTTTTCAGTTTCTACAGTTACTGTCCCTTCTGGAACGTTCCAGTGGAGGTGGCCTGAGGACATCCTGTTCCATATGGAACCCTGTTTGATCTGATTGAATCAACTGCTGGATTACAAGTTCTATGCGAAAAAGCAATGATTTTAAATGACACGTTCAAAAGTGATATTGGGCAGAAGGATCAGCATGACATTGAATCCTTACATTTTTAAGTAGGGTGATTGTAGCCAAACTTACCGAAAGGGGAAGTTAATATTTCTCTAGAGCTGCTGTTGAGCGTAAGTAACATAGGCTTTAGTAATTTGGGATGAAAGTGTGTGTAAAATTCCGCTGGGAATCCATCATTACCAGGAGATTTCACATTTCGTAGATCACCAGCTCACCTAGGGAATTGTTCCCCTGGTTCCCTTCTAATTGGCCTCATTAAGGAAACTGTCTATCTTTCTTTGAACTTTTTGTTTTCGGTTTGATACAGTTTGGGATAAAATGTTTTATAAAGACTTGAGTTAATTTCAGAAGAATCCATTGTTATTCCACCGTCTGGGGTCCATTGTTATTCCACCGTCTGGGGTCCATTGTTATTCCACCGTCTGGGGTCCATTGTTATTCCTCCGTCTGGGGTCCATTGTTATTCCACCGTCTGGGGTCCATTGTTATTCTACCGTCTGGGGTCCATTGTTATTCCACCGTCTGGGGTCCATTGTTTTTCCACCGTCTGGGGTCCATTGTTATTCTACCGTCTGGGGTCCATTGTTATTCCACCGTCTGGGGTCCATTGTTATTCCCGTCTGGGGTTCATTGTATTACTCGTCTGGGGTCCATTGTTATTCTACTGTCTGGGTCCATTGTTATTTCTACCAGTCTGGCGGGTCCATTGTTTATTCCACCCGTCTGGGTCCATTGTATCCACCGTCTGGGTCCGGTGTTTGCTGTGGATGGGTACGTTCCTCTCCACTTTCACCAAAAGTAAAAGAAGTAAAAAAACGCAACATAAGAACGGGACGTATAGAATAGGCTGCATATAGAACCGATCTACCGCTTCTTACGAACTGCCGCGTTCAATGATAATGACAGATCTATAAACTCATATTTCTATGTGACATTTGTCGTAGTTTAGCCTTCTCAAATAGAGATGGGATGTTTTATGTTAGCCTAGCTGGCTAACGGCTATCCAACACTGAAAGACTCTTCCCCATGTCAAGGTAAAGCTTTTGGTTTATTAATTTTATTGCCACCGGGCCGACGGTTTGTACTTGCTAACACTGCTTGCTGTACACTGTACTGCACGATTGTAGCGGGTTTTTACTGACTGTTAGTTCTAATAGCCTACACTCATATATACAAAGTATATTTGACACCCCTTCAAATTTGTGGATTTGGCTATTTCAGCAACATTCGTTGCTTGACAGGTGTATCAAATTCCGAGCCACACGAGCACTTGGCAATCTCCATAGACAAACATTGGCAGTAGAATTGTCCTTACTGAAGAGCCTCAGTGACTTTTCAACGTGCACCATCATAGGATGCCCACTATCCTCAGTTTCATACTGCATTGCTAGGTCCGCCTGTGCTGCCCGGTCAATTGGAAGTGCCGTTATTGTGGAAGTGAAATTGTCTAAAGCACAACGGCCAGCTGCAAAAGTGGCAGGCCACTACAAGCTGACCAGAACGGACATGCGAGTGACAATAAAAATCGTCTGTCTCGGTTCAACCACTCACTACCGAGTTTCCAAACTTGCCTCTGGAAGCAAACCGTCAACATGAAGGCAACGGTTCACTGGGAGCTTCATGAAATGAGTTTCCATGCCGGGCAAGCCGCAAACAAGCCTAAAATCACCAAGACAATGCCAAGCGTTCGGTGGAGTGGTGGTAAAGCTCCACCATTGGACTCTGGAGCAGTGGAAATGCATTCCCTGGATGATGAATCAACACGTCACCATCTGGCAGTCCGACGGACAATCTGGGTTTGGGCGATGTCAGGCAGAAAGGACACCTGCCCCAGTGCATAGTGG
>NW_019950936.1:0-7039 GCF_002910315.2 Salvelinus sp. IW2-2015 | reverse complement strand
TTATGCTGTGAAGATTGAGGGCATAAGCTTAGATTGTAAGGGTGGCTGGGGTTTTGAGGCATGTTCAAATTTAGGAATCGCACTAGGCAAGCACAAGTTGAAGATAGATGGGCGGGCAATCAGTTACATATACGTGTTCTCACTAGAGAACAGCTTGGGGGCAGAGGGTGGTCTAGTTAGCAGGCGGCACAAACGGTGAGCGGACTTGTTTGTAGAGAGGGTGGAATTTTTAAAAGTAGAAGTCAAATTGTTTTGGGAACAGACCTGGAAGTAAAACAGAACTCTGCAGGCAGCTCTTTGCTAGTAGCATTGCAACACCGCCCCCCTTCCCCTTTTTTTTGGGGGGGCCCCGTTCTATGCTCTGTCGAAAATCTTTGTAATTCGGGATGAAAATGTCTGAGTTTCTTGGTGGTCTTGTCCTAAGCCAGGATTCAGACACGGGTAAAACATGCCGGGTTTGGCAAGAGTGGTGCTAAAGCAGTGAACAACAACACAAACTGTAGGGAGAGGCTTCTAATGTTGACATGCAGGAAGCCAAGGCTTATTACGGTTACAGAAGTCAATCAAAAGAGAGCGCCTGGGGAATAGGAGGTGGAGCCAGGTCACTACGCAGGGCCTGGGATTCACCTCTACATCACCAGAGGAACAGAGGAGGAGTAAGGATAACGGGTACGGCAAAGCTATGAGAATTTGGTCGCATAGAGCTATGCTAGGCAGAGATAAGAGGAAAGTTTTTGGGGGCGATAAAATAGTTAAAGGAAATAATGTAACAGACAAAGGTATGGTCGGATGGTGAATACAGTGGAGGTACGACTAGGTATTTGAGTTGATGACGAGAGAGATATTCGTCTCTAGAAACATCTGAAACAAGGTGATGTCATCGCATATGTGGGTGGTGGAACTGAGAGGTTGGATATGGTACATGTGAACAGGGCTAGAATCTCTCAGTGAAAGTAAGCCAATAAACACTAACCAGAAACAGCAATGGACAAGGCATATTTACATTAAGGAGAGGCATAGCTTAATGCGGTGATTAATAAGGGTCCCAGTGAGTAGAGGTTGGTTGGGGTCGTGGCGATTCCAGACAGGGCCGGGTAAATGTGGCTAAATCGGCTAGCAGCATAGGATGGAGGTCGTTTGTAGATACCTTGTGCGTTTCCGTCGGTAAGTTAGTGGGGTCCGTGTAGTGGGGTTTCCGTGTGGAAGAGGGGATCAATCCAATTTGGCAAGAATATGTATTATAGTGACCCAAGGAAAAAATAATAAAAAATCAAATAATTAAATCAATGAATATAATAATACTAATGAGTTGTCCGGTATGCTATTCAGGTAGCAGCCGTTAAGACAGCTAACGATTAGCGGGCCTCAGGTGACCGGCGTTCAGGTACGTCGGGGAACGGAGGTGCAGTTGGATAAATCCCTCGGCAGATAACGTCGGCAGTCAGTCGCGGCAGTCCAGTCGTGAAGGCCGCGGTGGGGTTCCGTATCTGCAGCACGCAACAAAGAAACGGGTCCGGATGGTGATGGACCTCCTAGCTGGCTAGCTCCAGGATGAATTTGAAGTTTGCTCCGGGGTCGAACGTAAGGCCAATCGTCCAGTTAGGTTGGACTCGTTTGCAGCTAGCTTAGCTGCGAAGTCTCAAGGTGCAAGGGACCAGAGCCTGCGGCTGGATCGGGGAAAACTGAGAGAGAGAAAAGTCCGGAATGCTCCGGTCCGAGTCCGTTGCACAAAAGTGCCGGTAGATTATCGAGCTAATGGATATGCTGATGACCACAAACACGAGGAGCTGAAAACAAGCTAGGCCAGCAAACCGGCTAATTTCGGGCAGCTAACAGCATTAGGCTTCTGGCTAGCTATCGGGAGTAGGCTACCATCGGTTACGCTTTCAGGCCTAGCTTCTGAATTAGCCCCCTGGCTGGCTTCCACGAGGATTTTCAGATTGAGGTGAAATAATAATTTTTAGTAATTGGTGAAGCGGCTTGCAGGAAAGCTTTTGCAGGAAATCTTTTGTAGTTGGAGTTCTTGGATAATAAAATAAAATAAAAATGATAAGCGAAGAGCGGTGTAAATATATATATATACCAGGACCGCGAACAATACGGAACAGAAAGGACGACGTCTGAACTGTAAGTCCACCTGGGCGTTCAGACATTCAAGATCTCCTCTTCTCACAGCTCAAATTATAGTCCAATATAAAGCCATAAATCAATGATGCCACCTAGCGATCTGTTTCTAGTTTTTAGCATCTTTCCTGACTAACTGACGACTTACAGCTACTTTTAAAATGGATTTGGGAAATGTTATCAACTTTCTGAAAAGTGACTCAAAACATAAATGCACGCATTTCCTTCTAAAAATGACTACAAACCACTTTTCTCTGCCACACCTTGTCGTGGTTAATTTCCTGTATTACTCAATAGCAGAGAGAGCCAACGCAACACCACAGTTAAGAGTTCAATTATATATCCATTTTTAATATATATTAACAAGCCTTCACCCAAAGCCCTTTAATTGACTCTCAGAGTCAAAGTTCAGTGTCTAGTCAATGAATTTCTCTGGAGTGCTTTACAAAAAATTCTAGTTTCATTTATAGCAAGATAACCCCTCTCAACTTACAAGAATCCTTTACCCGAAAGAAGGTATCCTATGCTAGAAACAGCATCAGCTATAAATCATTCGTTCAGTTTATCTCCCAAGACAAGGTTTCAATCTCATGCTTGTAACTTCACTGTCTACCAAAACATTAACCTTTCATCCATGGCATATATCAATGTGTCATTTCTAGAATACTCCCAAACCTGTACAAACTCAAAATCAGAGCAGTGAGCCTTAGGCTCATATACCAGATCAAGATAAGGGCAACCTCAGAGGGGAATACCAATGGTTCAAACACGGCCAAAACTCCTTCCCTTGTGAGAAAAGTAGGGAGTGACTGGCGTACAGACATGTAATGGATAACTACTGGTTCCCCAATTAATAACTGTCCCATCCCTTCACATGGCTTGTTTAGGAAAAAGTACCACAACGCTTCCATAAGAACCAAATTCAACTCTATCCTCCTCCCCTTCTATAATATTCTACATAGCACCACACTGGTTAACAGATACATTGACATATGAAGACAAGCCTGACCTCATCCTGCTCTGGCCCCCAAGTTACAATCCTAGCTCAGAAGAATTCTAATGACAAAGTACTCACAAGCATATGATGAAAATAAATCGGTTTAAATCTATCTATGTTGCCTTGCTATAATTCTGATTCTGCCACGACACAAGCCTTTGCTCATGTTTCCGAACACAAGTACACAACCCTTCAAAATTAAATATCACTTGGTGATAATTCCAATGACCATTGTCTTTTGATTCCAAATAACAGATTGTACCTGTCCAGTCTCCAGGTTCCTTCGAGAAGGGACCATACAGCACTCCCTCAGACCAGGCTGAAGGACCCACACCACCATCTCCTCAGACCAGGGCTAAGAAGGACCACACACCACCATCTCCTCAGACCAGGCTGAAGGACCACACACCACCATCTCCCTCAGACCAGGACCAGCTGAAGGACCAACACCACATCTCCTCAGACCAGGCTGAGACGGACACACACCATCTCCTCAGACCAGGCTGAAGGACTACACACACACCATCTCCTCAGACCAGGCTGAAGGACAGACACCACCATCTCCTCAGACCAGGCTGAAGGACTACACAACCACCATCTCCTCAGACCAGGCTGAGAAGGACAGACACCACCATTCTCCTCAGACCAGGCTGAAGGACACACACCACCATCTCCTCAGACCAGGCTGAAGGACCACACACCACCATCTCTCTCAGACCAGGCTGAAGGACCAGACACACACCATCTCCTCAGACCAGGCTGAAGGACCAGACAACCACCATCTCTCAAGACCAGGCTGAAGGACCCAACACCACCATCTCCTCAGACCAGGCTGAAGGACACACACCACCATCTCCTACAGACCAGGCTGAAGGACAACACCAACCATCTCCTCAGACCGGCTGAGGATACCAAACACACCATCTCCTCAGACCAGGCTGAAGGACCACACACCATCTCCTCAGACCAGGCTGAGGACCACACCACCATCTCCTCAGACCAGGCTGAAGGACACACACCACCATCTCCTCAGACCAGGCTGAAGGACCAGACACCACCATCTCTCAGACCAGGCTGGAAGGACCAGAACACACCATCTCCTCAGACCAGGCTGAAGGACGACACCACCATCTCCTCAGACCAGGCATATCAGGCTGAAGACCGAGAACAGTCCACAATGTTTTTCCAATTGCTCATTCTGAGCATCTGTAAATACTAAATATATACCTATTCTGCTTTTGAAATAATACCACTTACGATCGAGTTATCAAACGGAGTGTCCGTGGCAAAATATCATGTGTACTGGAATGAAAAAACATAATGAATTAAACACAATGTTAATTACTCATAAAAAAAATGATGTTAAGTAAAAAATAGTGATATTTGAAAGTTAAATCATGAGCATGAAGACACCACAATCATTGTTGTATGGCTGCCAGGAAGTCCCTTTTTCAAGAGATGACAGTTGCTGTTACAAAATATGCAACAAAATATTTGAAATCAAATAACATTTAAAGCGGAAAACACTTAATGCAAACTTTTGGCTTTAAAATTTCTTAGGGCCATTCAGAATTAATGCCTTAACCCCATCTCATAATTAACCCTTCACTTAGGGCTAGGCCCCTTTTTTCCTCCACTTCCTGCCTGAATGATGTGCCCAAAGTAAACTGCCTGTAGCTCAGGCCCTGAAGTCAGGATATGCATAGAATTGGTACCATTGGAAAGAAAACACTTTGAAGTTTGTAGAAATTTTAAAATAATGTAGGAGAATATAACACACTAGATATGGTAGGAGAAAATCCAAAGGAAAACCAACCGGAATTTCTTTTTTTTTGAGAGACCTCTTAGAAATGCAAAAGAAAAGTCATGTAAAATAGTTACCTGATGCAATTCCTAAGGCTTCCACAGGGTAAAGTAGTCTATGTTCAAAGTTTCAGGCTTGTATCTTCAAGAAGAAGAAGAACTTCCCCAAGAAGCTTTAACTGACTATAGTTAAAACCTGTTGAATCTAGGGGGCACTATTTTCATTTTTGGAAAAATAATGTTCCCAAAGTAAACGGGCTATTTTGTCAGGACAAGATGCTAGAATATGCATATAATTGACAGCTTAGGATAGAAAACACTCTAAAGTTTCCAAAATTGTAAAAATATTGTCTGTGAGTATAACAGAACTGATATTACAGGCGAAAGCCTGAGAAAAATCAAATCAGGAAGTGACTCATGTTTTGAAAGCTCTGCGTTCCGATGCGTCCCTATTGAGCAGTGAATGGGCTATCAACCAGGTTCCTTTTTCTACGTATTCCCCAAGGTGTCTACAGCATTTTGGTAGTTTCACGCCTTTATGTTGAAGAATGAGCGTAAGCGACTACATTGCGTAAGTGTCCGGCTGAGGGCTCAGAGTAATTCTTGCGTAATAGACAGAGGTAGCTATTTTTCCAACCGGTCTTACTGAAAATACAGCTGCCCTGGTGGATATATTATCGAATAGATATTTGAAAAACACCTTGAGGATTGATTATAAACAACGTTTGCCATGTTTCTGTCGATATTATGGAGCTAATTTGGAATATTTTTCGGAGTTGTCGTGACCGTAATTTCCGGTCGAATTCTCAGCCAAACGTGAACTAACAGTTATTTCGGTTACAAAAATAATATTTTTGGAAAAAAGGAACATTTGCTATCTAACTGGGAGTCTCGTGAGTGAAAACATCCGAAGCTCATCAAAGGTAAACGATTTAATTTGATTGCTTTTCTGATTTTCGTGACCAGGTTGCCTGCTGCTAGCTAGGCATAATGCTATGCTAGGCTATCGATAAATTTACACAAATGCTTGTCTTGCTTTGGCTGTAAAGCATAATTTCAAAATCTGAGATGACAGGGTGATTAACAAAAGGCTAAGCTGTGTTTCACTATATTTCATGAATATGAATATTTTCTAGAAAAAATTTTTTGTCCGTTTTTTTGTCCGTTGCGTTATGCTAATCACTGTAGTTGATGACAACGCAAAACCGGGTCCGGGTTTGGTAGATTCAAGAGGTTTTAAATAAAGGTTAAATAAAAAGTTCAAATATCAACAAAGCATGTGATTCTGCAGAGAGCAGACATAATCTATAACAAACATGCAGAGAACACTATAAACAAGGTCAATGTCACATGACCAGAAACAAGTACAATTCTTTTTTGATAAGATCCTGCAACTGTGGAGTGGTAAATACCTGTCTATTTAAGGTAAACTGCCCTGATCTGTGGAGAGGTAAATACCTGTCTATTTATGGAAAACTGCCCTGATCTGTGGAGAGGTAAATACCTGTCTATTTATGGAAAACTACCTGATCTGTGGAGGTAAATACTGTCTATTTATGGAAAACTGCCCTGATCTGTGGAGATAAATACCTGTCTATTATGGAAAACTGCCTGATCTGTGGAGAGGTAAATACCTGTCTATTTATGGAAACTGCCTGATCTGTGAGAGGTAATACCTGCTATTTATGGAAAACTGTCCCTGATCTGTGGGAGAAGTAATACCTGTCTATTTATGGAAAACTGCCCTGATCTGTGGAGAGATAAATACCTGTCTATTTATGGAAAACTGCCCTGATCTGTGGAGAAGGTAAATACCTGTCTTTTATGGAAATGCCCTGATCTGTGGAGAGGTAAATACCTGTCTTTTATGAAAACTGCCCTGATCTGTGGAGGTAAATACCTGTCTATTTATGGAAAACTGCCCTGATCTGTGGAGGTAAATACCTGTCATTTTATGGAAAACTCCTGATCTGTGGAGAGTAAATACCTGTATATTTATGAAAACTGCCCTGATCTGTGGAGAGGTAAATACCTGTTATTTATGAAAACTGCCCTGATCTGTGGAGAGGTAAATACCTGTCTATTTATATGGAAAACTGCCCTGATCTGTGGAGA
>NW_019950935.1:0-7039 GCF_002910315.2 Salvelinus sp. IW2-2015 | reverse complement strand
TCCTCGTTGTTGTGTTTGAGAGAGATTCTTTTTTTTTCTCTCAACACACACACACACACACACACACACACACACACACACACACACACACACCACACACCACACACACACACACACACACCACACACACACACACACCACACACACACACGACTATACCATGCCACTCAGTTAGTCTTTTTTCTTCTCCCCCTCTTCTTCTACCCCCCTGCCCTTACCTATGCACATCTCTCTCTTCTTCCCTCTCTAATCTGCTCCTGCTCCAGTTAACTAGCTAGTCATTGCCTGTGGTGACTACCCTAAGTCATCAGTCAGTCCTATAATCAAAGTGAAGGTCATTTACTGGAGCCCAAGCCTCATTGAGATTGCATGCTGGAGTTGATGTGACTGGCTGTCTGCGTCCAGGTTCAGCTCCACACGAGTGCAGCCACCTCTGTGCAGGACGTGGGATTGTTATTATCAGTCCCCCCCCCTAATCTCCTCATCCCCCAATAAATGTCCTTCTCCGTTTGCAACTATCCTCCTGCCTTCCCCTACTATCCTCTCCTTCCTTCAGGGAATCTTATCTGGAGTGGTTGGGAGGTTTAAGCCCCTCTCTTATGCACGAAGCCCTAATCCAGAAGAGAACCTCTCTCTTCTACCTCACTTCACCTTCAAAAACCATCGTAGCCTTCCCACTCATCTCCTCATATCCAGAAGAGAAACCCTTCTCTTCTACCCTGTCCCAGAGTCTTCCCATCTTCTAATATCCAGAAGAGGAAACCAACTTCTCTCTCTACCCTGGTCCCAGAGCTTCCCATTCTCCATATCCAGAAGAGAAACCCTTCTCTCTCTACCCTGGTCCCAGAGCTTCCCATCTCCTATATCCAGAAGAAGAAACCCTTCTCTCTCTCCCTGGTCCCAGAGCTTCCCATCTCCTATATCCAGAAGAGAAACCCTTCTCTCTCTACCCTGGTCCAGAGCTTCCCATTCTCTATATCCAGAAGAGAAACCCTTCCTCTCTACCCTGGTCCAGGCTTCCATCTCCTATATCCAGAAGAGACCTTCTCTTCTCTACCCTGGTCCCAGAGCTTCCCATCTCCTATATCCAGAAGAGAAACCCTTCTCTCTCTACCCTGTCCCAGAGCTTCCCATCTCCTATATGCCAGAAAGAAACCATCTCCTCTCCCTGTCAGAGCTTCCCATCCTATATCCAGAAGAGAAACCCTCTCTCTCTACCCTGGTCCCAGAGCTTGCCCATCTCCTATATCCAGAAGGACAAAACCCTTCTCTCTCTTACCCTGGTCCAGAGCTTCCCATCTCCTATATCAGAAAGAACCCTCTCTCTACCCTGTCCAGAGCTTCCCATTCCTATATCCAGAGAGAGAACCCTTCTCTCTCTACCCTGGTCCCAGAGCTTCCACTCTATATCCAGAAGAGAACCCTTCCTCTCTACCCTGTATCCCAGGCTTCCTATCTCCTGTTGTCATTTATGAAGCCAAACAATGGACAAAGGATTTGGAAAGACGAGTTTCAAACAGTATCTGGGATCAGGCTAGCCCTTGTTTGAATATCAGGCACTTAGTGTCAAACAGATCTGGGACAGGCTAGCCCTTGTTTGAATATCAGGCACTTAGTTCAAACAGATCGGGACCAGGCTAGCCTTGTTTGAATATCAGGCACTTAGTTCAAACAGATCTGGACCAGGCTAGCCCTTCGTAATATCAAGGCACTTAGTTGTCAAACAGTCTGGGACCAGGCTAGCCCTTCTTTGAATATCAAGGGCACTTAGTTCAAACAGATCTGGGACCAGGCTAACGCTTTGTTTGAATATCAGGCACTTAGTTCAACAGATCTGGGACCAGGCTAGCCCTTCTTTGAATAATCAGGCACTTAGGTTCAAACAGATCTGGGACCAAGCTAGCCCTTCTTGAGAATTCAGGCACTTAGTTCAAACAGATCTGGGACCAGGCTAACCCCTTGTTTGAATATCAGGCACTTAGTTCAAACAGATCTGGGACCAGGCTAACCTGTTTTGAATATCAGGCACTTAGTTCAAACAGATCTGGGACCAGGCTACCCCTTGTTTGAAGAATCAGGCAGTTCGTATTCTAACTACTCCTCATGACATTTTAGAAACCTGTCTTGAAACACGTCACATTGACTGGATTTTGTTCTAATATAACTTTTTTGTTTCCTGTCTCCTCCTCCATTCCCACCGATCCAGGGCCGCATTTGCCAAGAGTCAGAGGTGCTGACGGGTAACCTGGGTGACAAGCTGATCCCGCAGAACGAGATCCTGCGTGACGTGAGCGACCTGAAGGCCCTGGCCAACCTGCAGGAGAGCATGGAGTGGCTGGCCTCCAGACTCAAAGGCTTCTTCATCACCTGCCCCACGCTGCCAGTGAGTTATACACACACACACACACACACACACGCACAAGCAGGCCACACACGCAGAGGCAGGTGCGCGCGCGCAGAAGGCAATAGTAAAGGGCTTACATGTGTTACATATTATATACTGTATGTTACAGGAGAAGGTCAATTTGGAATATATACGTTCCCCGTAACAAATTGAAACAGGAAAGGAGCCAGCATATATTACAAGTTAAATCAGTGACAGACAGTGAGCTGGTATGGGTCATATCAGGACAATTTATCTGGGAATAAATAAAGGAGGCAGGCGCGCGCACAGCACGCGGCAGGCGCGCGCACCAGAGGCAGGCGCGCGCACAGAGGCAGGCGCGACGCACAGGAGGCAGGCGCGCGCACAGGGCAGGCGCGCACGGCACAGAGGCAGGCGCGCGCACAGAGGCAGGGGCGCGGCACAGAGGCAGGCCGCGCACAGAGGCAGAGGCGCGCGCACAGAGGCAGGCGCACGCACAGAGGCAGGCGCACGCACAGAGGCAGGCGCACGCACAGAGGCAGGCGCACGCACAGAGGCAGGCGCACACACCTTATGGCTTGCATTCATGCAGGGTTGGTGGGATGTGCGTGAGGAGGGGTGCGGGGGTGAGGTGTGTGTGTGTGGACTGAAGGGCTGCTTGTTCAACACCTGTCCTACACAGCCAATGAATGAACAGTATACAACACAAGCAGAGGTTCCATAATGCTAACATGGACTGTGCAACGTCTGTTCTAATGACTGTACATACTGCCACTAGTATACACATCCACTCCCAATGGCATGTATATGTACACACACTGTAGTCTGACCCCTGAACAGTCATGATTAGTAGCTGAAGTTATTTATTCTCTCAGTCTCTCTCTCTCACACACACACACACACACACACACACACACACACACACACACACACACACACACAGCAGTAGTTTTCCTCTCTGTCATGAAGAGTTTGTCTGAGTGAATTACCACCGTCTAATTAGAGCCAGGTAGGAGGGCTTCCAGACACAAACACCACTTTATACACGCTCTAATTAGCCCTGGAAGTGTGTGTGGTTGGTTTCAGAACTGTCAAAGACCTTTTACTCACTGTCTTTACAGAGACCTCATTTATCAGTGATAATGGCTGTGTGTTCCATTGTCATCATCAGAACACACACACACACACACACACACACACACACACACACACACACACACACACACACACACACACGTAGAAAGGACACAGCCCATCTTAAACTCAGTGTTGCGATCACCTGTTCCAGAGCATGAAAGTGACTGAGTTCTTCCTCTGTTGCGTCCCATGTCACCTCCTTCATTTTACACCTATAAAAGTTCCAATTTCCTCTGTGAACTTCCCTTTTCTGAACGACTTAAATGAGGGATTTTCTTTCTATTGTTTTTTTTGGGGGGGGGGCAGTCGGGGCGCTGTTCCTTCCTCCTCGGCAGCTCAGATAAGAATTCAATAAGAGAACGGGCGGCAAACGTGGCATAATTATCATTAATTCTGCTGAGTGTCATTAATGGAGTGTTTTATCGTGGCGGGACAGCCACAGTATTGTTCATTATTTAGTGTTTGCCTAGGTTGATGGGGCTCGGCGCGGGGCGGCGGAGGGAGAGGAAAAAAACTCCCTTCTTATCTCTCCGTTTCCCCCTTCTTCCCTAAATTGGATTTCATATTACAGAGCCAGTCAGGTATGGACAAGTCATTTTCTTTCTCTTGTCTTCCTCGCCTCGTACACGTTTTCTTCTCTCTCTGCGGTGTGATGGCCGTGCTAGATGGAGTCTTTCAGTCGGGCCGGAGTCCTGTACCACCCGTGTTCCTCCACGGTAGTGGAACGAATGAACGACCTTGAGACAGACAGGACCAGAGTCATAGAGTTTAGTCATTGAGGTTTCTACCTCAAGCATTACGATGCATAAAGTGTTTACGTGAAACCACATCACTTTGATTGATTGATTTAATGTATTGGATAATTAACTATCAACATTACATACATTAAACACCAAGCTTATTTCTGTTGATCTCCTCATTCTCTGATAGGGCTGTTTCAGGCAGGAAGTGTGGGACTGCGGTGTCATTGTCCTTCCTGTGTGTTTCAGTTGGAGCGTTGTTTAAAAGAGGAGGGCAGAGCACTATGGAGTGATATTAGTGCCAACAGATGTATTCTGAATTGAATCATATTAAGAGCCATAACTGTTGGACTGACAGGGGACCGGCGTAAGCGGAGTTAATGTGTGATCTGTGAACCTCCATATACAGCTGGTACAGCACGCTGATGCTCTGCTATACTGGCTACATTATCAGCCAAGTTATTTACACAACCAACATCGGCCCCCCAAAGGAGTGGCGCTGCATCTCAGTGCTAGAGGCGTCACTACAGACCCTGGTTCGTTTCCAGGCTGTATCACAGCCGACCGTGATTGGGAGTCAGATAGGGCGGCGCACAGTTGGCCCAGTGTTGTCTGGGTTTGGCCGGGGTAGGCCGTCATTGTAAATAAGAATTTGTTCTTAACTGACTAACTAACTGAGTTAAATAAAGGTTAAATATAACATGTAAAAGGACAATGCCCAGCCTCGTATGCAGGAGGTAGATCGACCCAGAGAAATCAGTCTAAGATGGACATTTCCTATAATCACCTCCCAATGTCTGTGGCTGGGCTGCATCTGTAAAACACACACACACACACACACACACACACACACACACACACACACACACACACACACACACACGGACGCACGCACGGACGGACGGACGGACGGACGGACGCACGCACGGACGCACGCAGGGAGAAGATTAGCATGATAAATACACACTGCCTCTGTCAAGACGCTGCTGAATCTTAATTTAATCTTAATTTGATTAAACAATCGTGTGTGCATGGTGTGTGTTTGATATGACAGAGAGACAGCGGTCATCCAGTGTATGTGTGTGTGTGTACTCTAATGGTGATTGGCCGTGAGGGTGGCAAGGGCGAGGGTCTTATCGCCCATCTGGGCGCCGCTCTGGACGCCTAATCCTCTCAGACAATATTTAACTGAGTTGACACACACACAACACACAACACGCACACTGAGGGCACCTGCCAACGTGATGGCCGCTTTCTGTTGAGAACAGCTGTATGTGTATGTTTCTAAAAACTGGATCTGTCTGTCTGTCTAGCTATCTGTCTGTCTGTCTGTCTGTCTGTCTGTCTGTCTGTCTGTCTGTCTGTCTGTCTGTCTGTCGAGCTGTCTGTCGAGCTAGCTGTCTGTCTGTCGAGGCTAGCTGTCTGTCTGTCTGTCGAAGCTAGCTGTCTGTCTGTCGAGCGTGTCTGTCTGTCTGTCGAGCTGTCTGTCTGGTCTGTCTGTCTGTCTGTCGAGCTAGCTGGGCGAGCTGTCTGTCGGCTGTCTGTCGAGCTAGCTGTCGAGCTAGCTGTGCTGTCCTGTCTGTCTCGCTAGCTGTCTGTCTTGTCTGTCTAGCTGTCTGTCTGTTCTAGCTGTCTGTCTGTCTGTCTGCTGTCTGTCTGTCTGCTGTCTGTCTGTCTGTCTGTGTCTAGCTGTCTGTCTGTCTGTCGGTAGCTTCTGTTCTGTCGAGCTGTCTGTCTGTCTGTCTGTCTGTCTGTCTGTCTGTCTGTCTGGCTGTCTGTCTGTCTGTCTTCGCTTCTGTCTGTCTCGCTATCTGTCTCTGTCTGTCTGTCTGTCTAGCTGTCTAGCTGTCTGTCTGTCTAGCTGTCTGTCTGTCTGTCTGTCTTTCATGTATGTCTGGCTGTCATGTCTGTCTGACTGTCATGTCTTTCATGTATGTCTGGCTGTCATGTCTGTCTGACTGTCATGTCTTTCATGTATGTCTGGCTGTCATCTCTGTCTTGGCTGTCATGTCTGTCTGACTGTCATGTCTGTCTTGGCTGTCATGTCATGTGTTTTAATGTTTCATTCATCTGTTTGTGTGAGTGAGTGTTTTATTTTTTATATAAACTGGGTGGTTCGAGCCCGGACTGCTGATTGGCTGACAGCTATGGTATATTTAAGCAAAAAGCGTGAGGGGGTGTGGTATATGTCCAATATACCACGGCTAAGGGCTGTTCTTAAGCATGACGCAATGTGGAGTGCCTGGATACATTGGCCATATATCACAAACCCCTGAGGTGCCTTATTGCTATTATAAACTGGTTACCAACGTAATTAGAGCAGTAAAAATAAATGTTATGTCATACCCGTGGTATACGCCCTATTATAAACTGGGTGGTTTGAGCCCTGGAGGCTGATTGGCTGACAGCTGTGGTATATCAGTCCTTATACCACGGGAATGACAAAACATTTATTTTTTTACTGCTCTAATTGGGGGGTTTGTGGTATATGGCCATTATACCACGGCTAAGGGCTGTGTCCAGACACTCTGCAATGTGTTGTGCTGAAGAACAGCCCTTAGCCGTGGTATAATGGCCATATACCACACCTCCTCCTGCCTTATGGATTAACTATGTTATGTCTGTACATGTGCATCTTTATTTCTTCAATAGCTGCGTTCAGTGGGCAGTTGATGGTGATTATTTTATAACAGGCCGACTGTAGTCTTTGCTCCAGTGTGTCTCGTGTGTGTGTGTGTGTCTCGTGTGTGTGTCTCGTGTGTGTGTGTGTGTGTGTGTGTGTCTCGTGTGTGTGTGC
>NW_019950934.1:4945-7046 GCF_002910315.2 Salvelinus sp. IW2-2015 | reverse complement strand
ACTACAGGCTACAGGTTATAGGCTTCCTATGAAGAGGTGTGTTTTGAGGAGGTTTTTGAATGAGATGACTGTGGCTTCATGTTGTATGTGTGGGCATAGTGCATTCCAGAGCCTGGGTGCCGAGCAGCTGAAGGCCCGGGCACCCATGGTGGAGAGGCAGAATGAGGAGGTGACAAGGAGACCAGCAGAGGAGGAGCGGGTGGAGCGAGAGGGGGCATAGACTGGGAAAAGGTCAGAGAGGTAGGTGGATGCCAGGTTGTGGAGGGCCTTGTAGGTGAAGAGGAGTGTCTTAAAGTCAATACAGGATTGCACAGGGAGACAGTGTAGATTGATGAGGATTGGTGTGATGTGTTCAGTCGATCTGGTGCGGGTGAGGATTCTGGCAGCATAGTTCTGGACCAGCTGGAATCTGTTGATGAGTTTGGTGGGGATACCAGGGAGGAGAGTGTTGCAGTAGTCCAGTCGGGAGGTGATGAAGGCATGGATCAGGGTATCGGTTCAATAATTATGGAAGTGATAATAAGTGTATTGTACTAGTAAAACGAAGACAATACTGTATATTACACATTCACAATCTCGCTTTCTCACTCACGCACGCACACACACACACACTCACTCACGCACACACACACACACACACCACAGGGACGCGTGAGCGGTTATTTGCCATGGAGCACTGGTCTGAAATTTGCATTGTAACCTTCAAACAGCAGGGATCACCAGGGATGAAGGAGCTCTGCTCTCACACACACATTCAGTGAACTCACTCTACCCAGTTTTGGAGAGGCAGGCACGTATTGAACAAGGACTTCTATAGGCTAGAAGCCTCAGGTTCTCAGAGACCTTGAGAGGTTGCACATGTCCTCCACATTCCACAGATTGTCACCCACTATACATACAGTAGTTGTCAGAGAGCATGATTTCCAATGTATTAACTATAGTTTTACAATTCTAAGTTTAAGGGGAAATGGAATGGGAACAACAGAGAGTAGCCATAGGCCAACAGATGTGTGTGGAATATTCACCCAGTAAGAATCTGAGGTGCTGTCCAAGGATCTGAAGTGGCTCTCGACTTTCGTGGGTTTTAGCATTAGTGGCGCTCCCTTTCCATGGTGCTGAAAACGTCTTCTATGTTCCCGTGTTAGTTGCGATTCCTGTCCATGGTGCTGAAACATCAGTGTGATGTCTTAAGTATTACCTGGGGCTTCTCCCAATGAAGTTASGCTGCAGACAGCACTCTGATCTATACAGCTCTATGTTTTCTGGTTATAGGCCGMGCATCTGCAGCTACATGACTGATCTATGTTTATACAGCTATGTGTTGTATGAGCTTTATGTATATGTTGAGCATCAGGGTCTGTTCTCACTGATCTGTTTTTACTCCAGCCTTTCTACCCCTGTCCACTATGACGTCTATATGATCATTACATATCTGACATCTAGTTGGCAGTGCAATTTTAGGTGTTCGTATTTTCAATTCTTCATATTGATGAAAGATATTAAACAGAGCGTCTTTCCACAGCGTGTTGTGTTATTTAAGGTTAAGAGACTGGCTGAAGGTCATTTTAAACACATGCAGCTCTTTTCCCCTATTTTGTCTTGTCAGAAAGTCTTTGAGTCATCTTTCTTAGATACCCACGGTCAGTGACCTTGTCCACCCAGATTCATCCCTCACTAAGCAGGACAACACCAGCCATGCTCCCCCTGTACAACAACAATACATCCAAAGCATTTCAAACTGAGACGGAGAGACACAGACTGTACATGGCCACACAAATATGGTACAATACACCAATGCTGTATCAGCACAAACACATTAGATGACTGCCAATGCAAAGCTGTGCATTATAGTCCTAGTGCCTCTCTGTCTTGCTGTCTCCAGGTTCAARCACAGCCTCAAACAGTATCAATCAGTCACAAACAGTACAGTTATACTATGGCCTCACAAACACAGATAAGCTATAGCCATATCTCGGTCTCTCATTTTCTGTATTGATTGTTTTGTTTAACCTTTATCCAGGTTTCATTGAGATCAAAAGTCTTTCACAAGATGGACCAGGTCCAAGACAAGAGCAGGCAGGGTCCCGGTGTAACAAGAGGT
>NW_019950934.1:0-855 GCF_002910315.2 Salvelinus sp. IW2-2015 | reverse complement strand
TAGATGAAAACTCTCTTAGTAGATAGTGTGGTCTACAGCTTATCATGATGTACTCTACCTCAGGTGAGCAAAACCTAGAGACTTCCTCAATATTAGAGACCACGCACCAGCTGTTATTGACAAATTGACACAGACCACCACCCCTCGTCTTACCGGAGGTAACTGTCTTGCCGATGCACGGAAAACCCAGCCAACTCTATATTATCCATGTCGTCGTTCAGCCAACTCGGTGAAACATAAGATATTACAGTTTTTAATGTTCCGTTGGTAGGATAGTCTCGAACAGAGCTCATCCAGTTTATTCTCCAGTGATTGCATGTTGGCCAATAGAACAGATGGTAGAGCCGGGTTACCCACTCGCCAACGAAATCTCACAAGGCACCCGGATCTGCGGCCCCTGTATCGCCGTCTCCTCTTCATGCGAATGACGGGGATTTGGGCCTGGTCCGGGAGCAGCAGTATATCCTTCGCGTCAGACTCATTAAAGAAAAAAAATCTTTGTCCAGTTCGAGGTGAGTAATCGCTGTTCTGATATCCAGAAGCTCTTTTCGGTCATAAGAGACGGTAGCAGAAACATTATATACAAAAATAAGTTACAAGCAACGTGATAAAAAAAATAAAAATAGCACAATTAGTTAGGAGCCCGTAAAACATTAGCCATCCCCTCCGGCGCCATTGTGTGGCATGGATGACCCTAGAGATGCGCCTTTCTCCTGCCCAACCAGTTGTGGCATTGTCCTCTGAAACACTGGGGCACATAGAAAAAAAGGGCCTGGATGAATTGTGCTGGAGAATATGTTACAGTATGTGTCTGTCAGGAATTGTTTGAACCACACAACAATGATATACAGAGGT
>NW_019950933.1:5814-10361 GCF_002910315.2 Salvelinus sp. IW2-2015 | reverse complement strand
CCAGAATTGTACGGCGGATCTCCAATCCACCGGCTCAAAGACCCTACTCAGTAGGAGTAGGGCCTCCCCTAGCCACTCAACCCAGCTCTTCAAGTGTCGGAAAGCCACAGACAAACCACACTATCTGCCAAGCAGAAAGGCCCCAGCACTACCTACGTCTGAGTCCAGCGCTTTAGTGGACTAGGGGAGTCCAGAACATGAAGTGGGATCTGTAGCCACCAGTTGAGGTGAGATTTCGGCTTCTCTGTATTTTTATGCCACTTGGGCTGTGTAGGTTTACACAGGCAGTTTATTGATCTTTTTGCTGATTGGCTCTTAGGCAAAAGATCAGAATTTGGCTGCCTGTGTAAATGCAGCCTTGCCACCTGTCTTTGCTTTCATGTATGCTTGTTACTAATATGTTGTCTTCTAGGTGCTGTGACCTGGAAGTGTTGTCAGGACTTCTCTACTTCAATTGTTTTAAATAAAATTGATTCTAATACATTTTAGTCTTGTTTTTCTTTTTAAATTTAAATGTTTTGAATGCTGTGTTGTGGTAATCAGGTTGCTTGTTCCAGTAGAAGAAATGTTGGTTCTCTGGCATTGGCCAGGATCATTTGCATCACTGGACCTCTGCAGTCAATGAGCTTGAAGCAGTGTKTAGGGCCTGATGCCTTTAATATTAATGGTGGCTCTAATGCACTTGCTTTCTATCTCACTAAAACCCTCCTGAAAGTTCTGATTGTGAAGTATTTCATTAACACCCCCCCCAATATTTTTTTTTTTAAGAACATTTATTCCTTTGTCTAGGAAATGACCAAATTTTACTTGTCACATGTGCTCACTGGAGTGAGGAGATGTATGGGCAGTCTGGTATGTGGAACTGTCACAGGGCTCACCAGGTTGGGGAGACATGCAGGAGGCTTAGTTCTGGGCACAGGACTCACCAGGCTGGAGAGACATACAGGAGGCTTAGTTCTGGGCGCAGGCACGTGCTGATTACAAGTGTTACCTTTACCATTAGATGGTTACTTGCAAGCCCTTAAAGAGTGCAGTTAATTTCTTTTTTTTAATTAATTTTTCAGCAGGCTTGGGGTGCAATGAAGCTGTTGAGGAGCCTTTTGGTCCTCGATCTGGCACCAGCTATAGAACCATCTGGGGACCCATGCCAAATCTTGTCAGTCTCCTGAGGGGGAGAATGAGACTTCATTGGCGATGTGGACACCAAGTAACTTGACAGTCTTGACCCGCTCCACTACAGGCCCATCAATGTTAATGGGGGCCTGTTCGGCACACTTTTTCCTGTTGTCCACGATCAGCTCCTTAGTCTTGCTCACATTGAGGGAGAGGTTGTTCTGCCAGTTCTCTGACCTCCCTATAGGCCCTCTCGTCGGTGATCAGGCCAAACATTCCTGTTACTGAGCTCAACTTCTTGTTTCAAAATGAGCTGTTCGTCTTGCCCAATATACATCTAAGAATATGACTGTAAGAAAGGAAACTACTGGGACAACAGGAATAGCAGCATTGGCATTGGAGTATTTGTATGTGTGGGTTCTGTAACTCGGCCCCGTTGGCTTGTCGCACATGGAGTTTCACCTTGCAAACTTGGTAACCAGAATGTCACTAACTGCTTGTTTGTGCCTGCTTGACCAATCTGAATGAAACATCACCAGGTATGCTCCATATGGAGAGACGTTGGACACTTTCTCTCTAGCTCCCATCAGTCTGGCAGGTGTCAATCTGATTGATGGGGATCATTACTGTCTCCTGCTGGAAGTGTGTGAGCAGGAGGAGCCAGTGTGTGCCATTAGGCACCCTATCCATGATGAGGATATCTGTCACATTGTTCCACTTTCACCCTCACGTCTTATCAGACACATGGCACTGCTAACCAGCCTGGGTTCAGATAGTATTAAAAATCATTCCATGTCTTCAGCTGTGCTTGGTTGAGTGTGCCTGGCTCAGTGGAACCAATAAAATATTTGTTGAAGTACAAACCCGTATCCTGCCCAACTGGCATTCCAGACAGGATCAAGCAAACACTGAAACTATTTGAAAGATATCGAATACTGTTTGATCCCATGTCTGACTAGTTAGCCATGGAGTAAAGATTCAGAATGTTCCCTTGGGTATTAGATGGTATAATATTGTTGACACATTTGTCTTTTACACTGAGGTGTATGACTAAGCCAGGAAGGGCACACCAGTTTGTCACAGTAAAATAAACAGAGAGAGAGCAACACCTCGCATGCATTGACCATCGGTGTGTGGTGGCTCAAATCAAAGATGCTATTTCCTGCCAGAGGAAGTGGAGGCACAGACATATTTTATTTTAGGGGCCGTTTCCTTTCCTCTCTTTTTCCATAACGCATGGCAACATTCATACTAAAGAAAGAAAATAAAGAGAATAATAACATTCACGCGGAAGACAGAAATTTAAAAAATACAAATAAGTCTTCCTTTCATTGGAATCAGCTGAAACGATCTTGTTGGCAGGACATTTAGACGGAGGGTAAATTTGCAGGAAGAGGAGAAAGGTGTCTTAAATCATACTGAAAATTAGTTCTATTAATCAACAAAGGATGGAGTAGTAACAGTAGTAGTAGTGGTATTAGTAGTAGTAGTAATAGTGGTAGTAGTAGTGGTAATAGTGGTAGTAGTAGTGAATGTAGATAGTACGTAGTGTGAGTAGTGGGTAGTAGTAGTAGGAGCGGTCAATAGTGGTAGTTAGTAGTAGTAGTAGTAAGTGATAGTAGTATTTAGTAGTACGTAACTAGTGAGTTGATAGTAGTAGTAGTAGTGGTAGTAGTGATAGTATGTGGTTATTAGTGATTAGTCGAGTAGTCATAGTGGTAGTAGTGGATAGATAGTAGTAGTTGGTAGTAGTGATAGTAGTGGTATAGTTAGTAGTAGATTATAGTGGTCAGTAGTATTCATGTAGTAGTAGTACAGTATTAGTAGTATAGTAGTGATAGTAGTAGTATTAGTGTGTAGTAGTTAGTGAATCAGTTGAGTATTAAGTAGTCGTAATAGTAGGATAGTAGTATAGTAGTAATCGTTAGTAGTAGTACGTAGTAGTAGTAATAGTAGTGGATGTAGTAGTAGTAAGTGGTATAGTGATAAGTAGCGGTATTAGTAGTAGTTAGTAGTAGTAGTAGTGGTAGTAGTGATAGTATGGTAGGATTAGTAGTAGTAGTAGTGAGTGATATTAGTAGTACGTAGGGTAGTAGTATGTTAGTAGTCGTGTTAATTAGTGGTAGTAGTGAGTAGTATTAGTACGTAGTAAGTAGTAAGTAGATAGTAGTAGTAGTAGTGTAGTAGTGATAGTAGTGGTATTAATAGTAGAGTCGTAGTGTAGTAGTAGTGATAGTAGTGGTATTAGTAGTAGTAGTAGTAGTAAGTAGTGGGGGGGGAGGGGTAGTAGTGATATGTGAAGTGCGTATTAGTGTATAGTAGTTAGTAAGAGTGTGATTAGTAGTACCGTAGTAGTGTAAGTGATAGTAGTGGTATTAAGTCAGTGTAGTAGTGATATAGTTAGTGGTATTCAATAGTAGTGTAGTAGTAGTAGGAGTAGTCATAGGATGTAGTGAGTAGTAGTAGTAGTAGGTAAGTAAGTTGTGAAGTAGTCGATGTAGTCGTAGATAGTAGTGGTATCTAGTAGTGGGTAGTAAGTGAGATTAGTGTATTAAGTAGTGAAGTAGGGTACTCAGTGGAATAGTGTATTAGAGTAGTAAGTAGTAGTAGTAGTAGTAGTAGTTGATAGTGTAGTGGTGTAGTGCATAGTAGTGGATAGTAAGTAGTTGTAGTAGTTACGACAGTTAGTGAAGTAGTGTGATGAGTAGTGTAGTATTAATAGTAGTAGTAGTAAGTAGTAGTGATAGTAGTAGTAGTAGTGATAGTAGTAGTAGTAGTAGTAGTAGTAAATAGTAGTGATAGTAGTAGTATGGTAAAGTAGTGTTAGTAGTGGTAGTAGTAAGTAGTAGTAGTGGTCACGTAGGATAGTAGTGGTATTCATAGTAGTAGTAGTAGTGGTAGTTAGTGATAGTAGTAGTAGTAGTGGTAGTAGTGATAGTAGTAATAGTAGTTTAATAGTAGTGGTAGTAGTAGTAGTAGTAGTAAGTAGTGGTAGTGGTAGTAGTGGTATAGTAGTACAGTAGGGGTAGTATGTGGTAGTAGTGGGTAGTAGTAGTATAGTAGTAGTAGTAGTAGTAGTGGTTAAGTAGTGGTTAGTATCTAATCTACTGAGTAACTTCTGGACCTGTTGGATCGGGAGGGTGAACGGCTAGGTGCCATTCCCCGCAGAATGTCCGGGAAATTGCAGGTGCCGTTGGTGGAAGAGTGGGGTAAATGCTCACAGCAAGAACGGCAAATCTGGTGCAAGGTACAACGAGGAGGGAGATGCACTGCAGTAATTAATGCAGCTTGGTGGCCAGCACAATGTTCAGGGACACATTATTGGCGGCAGGGTACCTGGTGGTTTAACATTGGCTAGTAACCGGGAGGTTGCAAGTTCCAAATCCTGAACTGATCAAGGTACAGATCTGTCGTTCTGCCCCTGAACAAGGCAG
>NW_019950933.1:0-1825 GCF_002910315.2 Salvelinus sp. IW2-2015 | reverse complement strand
CGGGGACCCCTGCACACATCAACAACAGTCACCACGAAGCATCGTTACCCATCGCTCCACAAAAGCCGCGGCCCTTGCAGAGCAAGGGGAACCACTACTTCAAGGTCTCAAGCGAGTGACGTAACCGATTGAAACGCTATTAGCGCGGACCACCGCTAACTAGCTAGCCATTTCACATCCGTTACATCACCATATGCTCCAAACCTGAACAACTTATAGCGAATACAAAACACGTGCCAACTTAATCCAGGACGCTCTTGAGAAAAAAAAGAGATTTCAAATCTCAAATGAGCACTTCCTGGTTAAAAAAAAATAAAAAAAAAAAAGACTGATATTTTTCATACAACACACATCATAAGTAGCCTACAGTATGAATACAGGAAGTGCCATCGGAAACGTAGTTGGTCACAGATCAATGTTGTGGTGTGTAAAGCGGGTCAACAGCTGCCTGCATCAATAATACTAGAACAGCAAACAGCCCAATTAATCCATTATACAGTCATTCCATGGCACCTGTGATGTTGCATGAGGTTACAGAGCTTACTGCTAATGGAAGGAGGCTGTGGTCTGTGGCCCGACAGTGAGCCTACGTATGTTTCATAGTATTTCTCACATCCCAACTCCCTCTGGAGAGTAATCTCCCCAAACGGTAGGAAGTCTTACTGCCTTGGGGGGAGGGGAAATGGGGACATTCATTTGAGAAGCTAATATCATTGAGGGATGAGTGTTTTTTGGGGGGTAAGACGACACTGGCTTTCAGACCTCTCTTATCTGTTCATAAACCAAGAAGATGAATTATATGTGAAAATATTTGGGGTTACTGTGTGATTGGCAGGGAAATTGGACTTGGCGGTACTGAGGAAGAGGATCTGTTACTTAAAAAGGTTCTGGAAGGAGGGTTGGGTTAGGAACATTAGTGTTCAGTCCAAATTGGCACCCTATTCCCTCTATAGTGTGCACTACTTTTCCATCAGGGTCCTATGGGGGTTAATGCACTATAAATGGAATAGGGTGRCATTTGGGATGAGCATTAGTAATGTGAGAGGAGTGGGAACACTGTCTTATCTCAATACAAGGCCTCTCACAACACAGCAGAACACAGAGACATTTTTGGGGCAAGTGTTCGGTCGAGACCTCAGAGACTAAATATAATGTAAAAAGAGCACTTTTTAAGTGAGGTGAGATTACAGTGTTACAAACATTACCTGATATTATTGTTTTATAGAAACAAGGATATTTAAAAAATAAAATGTGGCACCATCATGACACCATTTTTTTGGGGACAAACTTCTGTTTTCTCTCGAACGATAAGGCCTTTTTACCATTGTATTTTTTTTTCAGAGATCCAGACTAGGGTTTAGTGACTGCCACTCTGTGCCCAGGAGTCCATCACCTCAGCCTGGGGTGGCAGAGCTCTCCTCCTCCCTGAGAGGACTCCTGGACCTAGTGGACCAGCACTGGGCTGGGACACGCTCCCTCCACCTCAACCCCAACTTCCTGGGTACACAATCAGTTACTACCCTACATACCAAATAGTACCCTATTCCCTATGTAGTGCACTACTTTAGACCAGGGCCCTATGATACCCTATGCTAGTCCCTATGTAGTGCACTACTTAGACCAGGGCCCTATGATACCCTATTCCCTATGTAGTGCACTACTTTAGACCAGGGCCCTATGATACCCTATTCCCTATGTAGTGCACTACTTTAGACCAGGGCCTATGTACCTCTATTCCTATGTAGTGCACTACTTTAGACCAGGGCCCTATGATACCTATTCCCTATGTAGTGCACTACTTTAGACCAGGGCCCTATGATACTCT
>NW_019950932.1:0-7047 GCF_002910315.2 Salvelinus sp. IW2-2015 | reverse complement strand
TTCAGGCGTCAGAATTTATACCAAAATTAGTGGTTGCATGTATACCAAACTGACCTTCACTGCAAGTATTTCGAATATAAGAATAAATCGAAGGAGCAACCTATGCATGCTTATACTTCGGAACTTAATCCAAGGCATCAAGTCGTTATTGAAGGTGACCGTATATTCTTCTAATACTAGGACGTGTGATATTGGGCGACAATGAGTGGAAGGATCTTCACATACGCCTCTTTTAATGGTCATATTTACCTCATTTAACGTGTGTAATATATTTTCTTTGTACCTAGCATAGTACAACTATAATCCGAGTCTTGCTCTGAAAGATCTCGCATGTGGACGACATTATGTGAGTTCTAATGAGCTGCTGAGTATCATATTGTTAATTAAATAAACTTAGATTATGTTTAACTAGTTAACATAACTAATAAAAACCATGCATAATTAACTTATCGTTAACACATCTCACTTGTAAAAAGGATCGTTAGATTTGATTATAGTGTTGCATCTGCTTCATTTGTTTCCTGTTGATGAGGGAAAACTGTACGCACGTCACCAACAGATAACAGTAACGAATCCCCAGAATACAGAACATGTTCCGAAGGGGCCCAAATATAAGACTGTCGCGTTGGCCCATCACTCTCACCCCGTACAGAACTGTTCGAGCACGACGTCACCAGCATAATCTGCCCGCGGCACGACGTCACGAGTGTGGCGCCTCTCAAGGATGTGTCTCGTGGGGTACGCTGGCTACGAGTTTTGCGTATGAGTGATCTTGGGGGATATATTACACCGAACTGTCGATAGGTTCTACTACTGAGCAGTTTTTTTGTAGACACCGAAGTCCATTACATGTTCAATGCGTTTTTCTCTTTCACACCAGGAGAACACAGTGGACCGCTTAATGACTCAGTGCTGCCTCAACTTTGGTCACTACTTATGCGTTGTTAGTCTCAGGGTTGTCTATGTACAATCTCTTTTCATCGTAGACAGCTATCACACAGCTTCTCAATTGGATTGAGGGTGAACGACAGAATATGATGGCAAGCCTATAGTCGCTTCACAAAGACTTGTCAGTCGGTGATGGTCCTTAAAACTAGCCATAGCATCTATGAGTGTTGCTTTTGATGAATGACTTGGGTCATACCTAGGACCTAGCTGCATTCCTAGCTTGAACGTTGATGCAAACAATTACGTATCAAGTTCTCTTAAAATTTGCTCGACGATGGGGAGCAACTTCGGGAATTCGGATCTCAGCGTTCTTCTTCATTACAAGAGATAGTGATCCCATAAGCTGGTATTGTTTTAGCCCGCTCTGTGCGTCTCAACGGACATACCTTTTTTTCTTTGAATTACTTTAATATGGCGTCGTCAAATGAAGCAAGTGTTATTTCCCATGTCTGCGGGAACAACGCAGAGGTAGTCTCGGGATGAGAATTCAGAGCTGAGTCAGAGCTTCAACCTCAGTAACAGTCATAAAATAAAAAAAACTTAATTATGCAGATAGCGAGTAAACACCTCGGATCGAAAAAGACAAGAGCCGCGCCACGCCTCATAATAAATTACATAATCATCATATCTAATTCAACCCTCGCGTTAGATAAATGTACCTCAACATTCCCGCCGGAGAGGCAGAATAACGACACCAAGCTTTATAGAGGGGCTGGCTAGCAACGCACGCGCATCACGAAATGAATCTTTATCACTGCTCGCGAGCCAGACTTCGTGTTATATGTATTGATTGTGGACGAAGTTCACATCTGCATCTCCTCAGTTGGTGTAAGAACAGTACCAGCACATGACCATCTCCTCAATTGGTTTAATAAGGAAGACAGATACCGCACATGCCATCTCCTCATTCGGTTGTTATAGACAGGTACCCATTGTAGCCAATCTCCCATGGATTATAGAACAAGTACCCCAAGTACCACTCCTCATTAGGTTGACTAAGAAACAGTAACCACATGCCATCTCTCATGGTATTATTAAAGACAAGGAACACACACTGCCATCTCCCAGGGGTATAGAACGCAAGGTTACCCGAATAGCTACACATCTTCCCATTGGTAATAGAAACAAAACCCCCGGCCCCATCTCCTCATTGGTTTATAAAGAAGCAGGTACGCCACGTACCATCTCCATCATTGGTATGGAAGCAGTATCACGGCCATTCACAATTGGCTTTATAAGAAGCAGGTAACCCACGTGCAATCATCCTCAATATGGTTATAAGAAGCAGGTATCCACACGTGCACTCCTCCTGGTTTATAGAAGCAGTATCACGGCCATTCTCATGGTTATGGAAGCAGGCATCCCGGCCATCTCCTCATTCGGCTCACTAAGAAGCAGTAGCCCACGTACATCATCCTCATGGTTATGAGAAGCAGTACCCACGTGCCATCTCCCATGATATATATATGTATACGCAGAAAACCAAGCCGTGAGGTCGAAGGAATTGTCCGTAGCGCTCCGAGAACAGTATATCATTAGTCTCAAACCATAGACACGACAGTTGTATAATGCTGTAGTAGTATTCCAGACAGAGTCCTCTGTGTCAATCCCCTTCACATTTATCTTGTGTTATTTATGTGTCATGGGAATATGATTCATCCTGCTGCTCCTAAGAGAGTTGACTTTGATTAAATTGTGCAAAGCTTCTCTGCGTCTATCGATAATGCTACATATGGGGTCTGTTGTGAAGGATAGCTACCTCCCCGTGAATCAGTCTCAGAGAAGCTGCGTCCCGAATGGCACCTCGTTCCTATTCTCTTCAGGACCATAGGGCTCTGGTCAAAAGTAGTGCCCTATTTAGGGAAACGGGGTGGCGTTTGGGACGCAGGCAGAGTCTCAGAGATGATTAAGACTAATACCAAGTTCGCGGCCCCCCCCCCCCCGTCTCCACTGTTCATAGCATTAGGAACTGGAGAACAAGAGAAAATGGATGGAGGTGTTAATTGACTTATAATAACTTCTGGATGTCATAGCTATTACCTTGAATAATGTTGAATTAGTAATCGATCGAGCTTCCTTCTCTCTCTCTCTCTCTCTCTCTTTCCTCTCTTCTCTCTTCTCTCTCTCTCTCTCTCTTTTCTCTTTCTCTCTCCTCTCTCTTGTCTCTGTCTCTCTCTGTCTCCCCCTCTGTCTCTCTCTGTTCTCTCTGTCTCTCTCGATCTCTCTCTGTCTCTCTCTGTCGCTCTCCTCCTCTTCTCGCTCTCTCTCTCTCTCTTCTCTCTCTCTCTCTCTCTTCCTTCGCTCTCCTCTCTTCTCTCTCTCTCTCTCTCGAACCGTCTGGTTTCACAGCGCCTCAGAATGAAAAAGGGCGAAACAACCGCTGGTTTTAATTGGCCAGTTCTCTCTGCCTGTCACCATCTAGCATAACCCTTAGAACTTCCCCTCTATGRCGTGAGCTTCAAAGCTTCAAAATAATACGGTCAGTGTGATAGAACAMTTGATTTGATTGGTGATTTTCAAAATGTTTCAAAGTCCCATCTAATAAGCGGCACTGGCCTAGCCACGCTAGCCTCGTCCTCATCTGCATTGCTTGCTGTTTGGGGTTTTAGGCTGGGTTCTGTCTAGCACTTTGTGACATCGGCTGATGTAAAAAGGGCATTATACATACATTTGATTGATTGATTGATGTGTGTGCTAACAAGCTAGCAAGCAAGCTAGGTAGTGCTACGCATCAACAGCCATTGTCAGCCAGTCTTGTAGAGGTTGGAAGCCATGGTGAGCTTCGATGGGTCACTCGTGTTGTGATATCGCGTAGGATTTGCATAAAGTTAATCTTTCCCCAACTTAAGTCCCGCCCTGTTCAGCTCCCTTGCCCATGGTGCCATCGCTCAACATCCCTCTGCCCACTCCGCTTCTTTCGCTTTCCTTTCATTGAAAGTGAATGTCTTCCGATGTTTCACAGCGCAATGCGGCTGTGTTAAATGGCGCAGGAGGGGATGTTGTTTTACGGGCTCCTAACCAACTGTGCTATTTTGTTAGTTTTTTTCACTTTGTTTGTAATTTTGTACCTAAAGTGTTGCTGCRACCGTCTCTTATGACCTAAAAGAGTTTCTGGACATCAGAACAGCGATCACTCACCTCGTACTGGACAACGATTTTTTTCTTTAATWAGTCCGACGTGAAGGATATACTGCTTTCTGGAGACCAGGCGCAAATCCCCGTCATTCACATGAAGAAAAGGCGGAGATACAGAGGGAGGTGCCTTGTTAGGATTTGTAGGCGAGTGAGTAAATCACCACTACCATCGGTTCTATTGGCCAATCACTGGAGAATAAACTGGATGATCTARGGTCGAGACTATCCTACCAACGGGACATTAAAAACTGTAATATCTTATGTTTCACGGATAATATAGAGCTGGCTGGGTTTTCCGTYCATCGGCAGGACAGAGCAGCTACGTCTGGTAAGATGAGGAGTGGGGGTCTGTGTCTATTTGTAAATAACTGCTATGTCTAATATTAAATAAGYCTCACGGTATTGCTCGCCTCATGATAAGCTGTAGACCACACTATCTACCAAGAGAGTTCTCATCTATATTATTCGTAGCGATCTATTAACCACCACAAACCGATMCTGGCACTAAAACCGCACTCAACGAGCTGTTTAAGGCCATAAGCAAACAAGAAAATGCTCATCCAGAAGCGCAGCTCCTAGTGGCCGGGGACATTAATGCAGGAAAACTTAAATCAGTTCTACCTCATTTCTACCAGCATGTCACGATTGTGCACCAGAGGAAAAAAAACTCTAGACCACCTTTACTCCCACACACAGAGACGCATACAAACCTCCCTAGTCTCCATTGGCAAATCTGACCATAATTATATCCTCCTGAGAGCAAAAACTAAAGCAGGAAGTACCAGTGACTTGCTCAATATGGAAATGGAAGGGTCAGGTGACGCAGATGCTACGCTATTTACTAACCTGTACCCCCGCACATGACTAACCTGTACCCCCGCACATTGACTAACCTCTACCCCGCACATTTAACCTGTACCCCCGCACATTGACTCTGTACCACGTACCCCTACCTATAGCCTTGTTATTGTTATGTAATTTTATTGTGTTACTTTTTATAAAATTTGGGCTTAGTTTATTCAATAATATTTTCTTAACTCTATTTCTTGAATTGAAATGTTGGTTAAGGGCTTGTAAGTAAGCATTTCACGGTAAGGTACTACATCTGTGTGTATTCGGCGCATGTGACAAATATAATGTTATTTGATTTGTATAGAGTGAACGAACTGTGATACAACGTAGCCTCTCCACTTCAGTTTAACACACCCTTTTAAAGTTCCACTTTGAAGCACCAGTGTTACAGGCTCTATATGCTGTAGTATGTTACAGGCTCTATTGCTGTGTCAGTTACAGGCTCTATATGCTGTAGTATGTTACCAGGCTCTCATATTGCGTAGTATGTTACCAGGCTCTATATGGTAGATGTTACCAGGCTCTATATGATAGCTATTTACCAGCGCTCTATATGATGTAGATGATTACCAGGCTCATATGCTGTGTATGTTACCAGGCTCTATATGACTGTAGTATGTTACCAGGCTCTATATCCGATGGCTCATCGTTACCAGGCTCTATAGCTGTAGTATGTTCACCTAGGCTCTATATGCTGTAGTATGTTACCAGGCTCTATATGCTGTAGTATGTTTACCAGGCTCTATATGCTGTAACGTATGTTACCAGGCCCTAATGCTGTAGATGTATGTTACCAGGCTCTATATGCTGTAGTATGTTACCAGGCTCTTATGCTGTTAGTATGTTCCACCAGGCTCTATATTGCCTGCTTAGTACTGTTACCAGGCTCTATATGCTGTAGTATGTTACCAGGCTCTAATATGCTGTAGTATGTTACCCCAGGCTCCTTATATGTGTAGTATGTTACCAGGCTCTATATGATGTAGTATGCTTCACAGGCTCTATATGTGCTGATGTACCAGGCTCTATATGCTGTTAGTATCGTTACTCCAGGCTCTATATGCTGTAGTATGTTACCCAGGCTCTATATGATGTAGTATGTTACCAGGCCTCTATATGCTGTAGTATGTTACCAGGCTCTATATGCTGTAGATTGTTACCAGGGCTTATCCTCATGCTGTGTGATGTTACCAGGCTCTATATGCTGTAGTTGTTAACCAGGACATCTATACCGCTCAGTACATGTTACCAGGCTCCATATGCTGTAGTATGTTACCAGGCATATATGATGTACGATGTACCAGGCTCTATATGTGTAGTATGTTACCAGGTCTCTATATGCTGTAGTATGTTACCAGGCCTTATATGTCAGCTATGTTTACAGCTCTATATGCTGTTACGTATGTTTACCAGGCTCTATACGCTTGATGCATGTTACCAGCTCTATATCGCTGTAGTATGTACCAGGCTCTATATGCTGTAGTATGTACCAGGCTCTATATGATGTAGTAATGTTCCAGGCTCATATGACCTGTTATGTTACAGGCCTATATGATGTAGTATGTTACCAGGCTCTATAATGCTGTAGTATGTTACCAGGCTCTATACTGATGTACGTCCTATGTTACCAGGCTCTATGTATACTGTAGCATGTTAGCCAGGCGTCTATAGCGGATGTTAGTATTGTGTACCAGGGCTCTATATGATGTAGTGAAATGTCTGACCAGGCTCTTATAAGTGCATGTAGTATGTGACCAGGCTCTATATGCTATGTAGATGTTACCAGGCTCTATATGCTGTAGTATGTTACCAGGCTCCTATGACGCTGTGTATGTATGGTACCAGGCTCTATATGATGTATAGTATGTTACCAGGGTCTATATATGCTGGTAGTATCGTTAACCAGGCTCCTATATGATGTAGGTATGTTTACCAGGCTCTATTATGCTGTAGTAATTGAACTAGGTGGACGACGTTGAATACAGTAAAGACAGCTAAATAATGTTCATGTATATTTCGCAGTATCGGTGGCGTGAACATATTTTTTTAATCTTGAGCTGATTGGAGTGGAGGGAAGGTACTTGGAGTCGGAGGATGAGAATCTCTTTAGCA
>NW_019950931.1:7074-14123 GCF_002910315.2 Salvelinus sp. IW2-2015 | reverse complement strand
GGAACTGATGATATAGAGACATAGGGAACTGATGATAGAGAGATATAGGGACTGATGTATAGAGATTAGGGAACTGATGATAGAGAGAGACATAGGAAACTGATTATTTAGAGATATAGGGAACTGATGATATAGAGATATAGGGAACTGATGATATAGAGACATAGGGAACTGATGATTATAGAGACATAGGGAACTGATGTATAGAGAGATATAGGGAACTGATGTATAGAGATATAGGGACTGATGATAGAGAGATATAGGGAACTGATGTATAGAGAGACATAGGGAACTGATGTATAGAGAGAAATAGGGAACTGATGTATAGAGAGAGACATAGGGAACTGATGTATAGAGATATAGGGAACTGGATGATAGAGAGAGACATAGGGAACTGATGATATAGAGAACTGATGATATAGAGACATAGGGAACTGATGTATAGAGATATAGGGAACTGATGATAGAGAGATAATAGGGAACTGATGATAGAGAGATATAGGGAACTGATGTATAGAGATATAGGGAACTGATGATAGAGAGAGCATAGGGAACTGATTATATAGAGATATAGGGAACTGATGATATAGAGACATTGGAACTGATGTATAGAGATATAGGGAACTGATGATAGAGAGATATGGGAACTGATTGATGAGAGATATAGGGAACTGATGATAGAGAGATATAGGGAACTGATGTATAGAGATATAGGGAACTGATGATAGAGAGAGACATAGGGAACTGATTATATAGAGATATAGGGAACTGATGATATAGAGACATTGGAACTGATGTATAGAGATATAGGGAACTGATGATAGAGAGACATAGGGAACTGATGATATAGAGATATAGGGAATGAGTATAGAGACATAGGGAACTGATGAATAAGGACATAGGGAACTTGATGTAGAGAGATATAGGGAACTGATGTATAGAGATATAGGGAACTGATGATAGAGAGATATAGGGAACTGATGTATAGAGAGACATAGGGAACTGAATGTATAAGAGATATAGGGAACTGATGATAGAGAGAGACATAGGGAACTGATGATATAGAGATATAGGGAACTGATGATATAGAGACATAGGGAACTGATGTATAGAGATATAGGGAACTGATGATAGAGAGATATAGGGAACTGATGATAGAGAGATATAGGGAACTGATGTATAGAGATATAGGGAACTGATGATAGAGAGAGACATAGGGAACTGATTATATAGAGATATAGGGAACTGATGATATAGAGACATTGGAAACTTGTATAGAGATATAGGGAACTGATGATAGAGAGACATAGGGAACTGATGATAGAAAGATATAGGGAACTGATGATAGAGAAATAGGGACTGATGATGAGAGACATAGGGAACTGATGATAGAGAGACATAGGGAACTGATGATAGAGAGAGACATAGGGAACTGAATGATAGGAGACATAGGGAACTGATGATAGAGAGAGACATAGGGAACTGATGATAGAGAGAGACATAGGGAACTGATGATAGAGAGACATAGGGAACTGATGATAGAGAGATATAGGGAACTGATGTATAGAGAGATATAGGGAACTTGTATGAGATATAGGGAACTGATGATAGAGGCTATGGGAACTGATGATAGAGAGAGACATGGGAACTGATGTATAGAGAGAGACATAGGGAACTGATGTATATGAGAATATAGGGAACTGATGATAGAGAGACATAGGGAACTGATGATAGAGAGACATAGGGAACTGATGATAGAGAGATATAGGGAACTGATGATAGAGAGAATATAGGGAACTGATGATAGAGAGACATAGGGAATTGATGATAGAGAGACATAGGGAACTGATGATAGAGAGATATAGGGAATGATGATAGAGAGACATAGGGAAATGATGAATAGAGATATAGGGAACTGATGATAGAGAGAGACATAGGGAACTGATGATATAGAGATATAGGGAACTGATGATATAGAGACATAGGGAACTGATGATGGAGAGATATAGGAACTGATGATAGAGAGATATAGGGAACTGATGTTATAGAGAGACATAGGGAACTGATGATAGAGAGAGCATAGGGAACTGATGATAGAGAGACATAGGAACTGATGTATATAGAGACATAGGGAACTGATGATAGAGAGATATAGGGAACTGATGATAGAGAGACATAGGGAACTGATGATAGGAAATATAGGGAACTGATGATAGAGAGACATAGGAACTGATGATAGAGAGACATAGGAACAGATTATAGAGAGAACATAGGGAACTGATAATAGAGAGATATAGGGAACTGATGTATAGAGATATAGGGAACTGATGATAGAGAGATATAGGGAACTGATGTATAGAGATATAGGGAACTGATGATAGAGAGATATAGGGAACTGATGTATAGAGATATAGGGAACTGATGATAGAGAGAGACATAGGGACACTGATGATAAGAGAGACATAGGGAACTGATGATAGAGAGATATAGGGAGACTGATGATAGAGAGACATAGGGAACTGATGATAGAGAGAGACGTAGGAACTGATGATAGAGAGAGACATAGGGAACTGATGATAGAGAGACATAGGGAACTGATGAATAGAGAGACATGGGAACTGATGATAGAGAGACATAGGAAACTGATGATAGAGAGACATAGGAACTGATGTATAGAGACATAGGGAACTGATGATATAGAGATATAGGGAACTGATGATAGAGAGACATAGGGAACTGATGATAGAGAGATATAGGGAACTGATGATAGAGAGATAGTGATAGAGAGAGAGACATAGGAATGATGATAGAGGACATAGGGAACTGATGATAGAGAGAGACATAGGGAACTGATGAGAGAGAGACATAGGGGACTGATCAGTGAGTATGTTAGTCACCACCCAACCCATTGGCATTGGGGAAGGTCTGTGATGCCTCATCTAGGGCTCACATTGCTCCCTGATAGCAGCAGAGAGGTTTTGGAGAACAGGGAGGCATTGCAGTGTAAATTACCTTCCTAATGATTCTGAGATGTTCTCTGTGATTACTGCGTAATAACTGCTGGGAGACTGAGTTCTGTGTATCTTCAAAGTCTAAATGACCTGGACTGTAAACAAGTTAAATCACCTCAATTATGAAGATTACAGAGAGTGTAGAAAATATTGTTTCAACGTATCCAAATATTTTCACTGTTCGGTATAGTTTGTGGAAAATGATTCCATACGTGTAAATGTAACTAGTTTAGCTACTCCATCTCTCAGCATTTGAATTCAGTGATGGTTTTGTCAGACCTGAATGAAAGTCTTTTGGGTGTTTTGAGTTGCCTTTTTCCTGAATTGCCGTTAGCTCAGATCTGAGAAAATTGTTGTACAGCTTGACCTTAAATCTCCTTCCACTGGTCATGGAGCCCTTCTTAAAGGTTCAATGTAGCGGTTTTTATCTCAATATCAAATCATTTCTGGGTAATAATGACGAAATGTAACGTACCTTACTGTGATTGTTTTTAAGAAAAATGGTCAAAAAGAAACTAAAATAGCTTCTTGYCACCTCTCTGGAGGTAGTCTGATTAGGGAGGGAACAACTGAAAACGAGCTGTTATTGGCAGATAGTCACAAACCTATCTTTCCTTTTGGTCTATTAACAAATTCACCAGGCAGACCAAAACTCCATCCCACCAAAAACTGGCTGAAATTTCAGGCTGACTTTCCAAAACAGCTCTTACACTAAAAGGGAATTATCATAAATTTCACAGTATTACATTTCAACCTGATTAGTGTGGAAAATATATATAGGTTTTAGGATTTATTTATTTACACCAAAGAAAAGAAGTGAAAGAGTAGAGATAAAACTGTTAAAACGGTGTGCAGGTGAGGTTGAATCCCAAAAGGGCTGATATGAAAACCACACCACTAATATAAGTACAAACAAAGTTAGTTCAACCAGTTAAGCAAAGCATGTTAATTATAATTGTACCTGATATACTCAGTAAACAAGAAAAACCATGTTTGATTATATGTGTGTGTGTGCATGTGTGTGCGTGCGTGTTTGTGTGTGTACGAGAGTTAGGCTACATGGAGGGGATTAGTTTGGTTCATCAAGCTGACTCCGAGTCTTTGCTTAAAGTTTAGAAGGATTATGAGGTTTTGGCAATGTGAAGATAATKATTCCAGAGTATGGTACCTCTGTATCTGAGAATTGACTATGTGAGGTGTGGCAGTGGGGAGGGTGAAGGTTATCACAGTGTKTTGTGTTATATAGATGGATTTCAGAATTAACCTGGAAGAATCCATTGAAGGGTTTAGGTAAACTGTCTGTGACCTGGAAGAATCCACTGAAGGGTTTAGGTAAACTGGGACCTGGAAGAATCCACTGAAGGGTTTAGGTAAACTGGGACCTGGAAGAATCCACTGAAGGGTTTAGGTAAACTGTCTGTGACCTGGAAGAATCCATTGAAGGGTTTAGGTAAACTGTCTGGGAGGTATGAGTATTGATGAAAATGCATAATTGGCGTACATTCATGTTGTAAATAGACAAGATATTGAGTTTCTTAAACAAAGGTGCAGATGGAGCCAGGAAATTGGAGGAGGTGGCTGGTCTTGCTAATGTATTTTGTATGATGAGTAGGTACTGGCCCAGACAATATTACAGTAAATGAGATATGGGTAAATGAAGCTACAGTATAGAGTTAGGAAGCAAGCTTGATGAAACAAACCATGAATCTTTCTGATGATACCAACAGATCATCACTTTGCTATAGACGAATTGAAACTGATCTTTCCAGGATACATTTTCATCAATTAGATTCTAGGACCTCTCATCTTCCCTCTATATGCCAAATCATTCGGCTCCGTCATATCCTCACATGGTCTCTCCTATCATTGCTATGCGGATGACACTGTAGTACTTTTCTCCTTCCCCCCTTCTGACACCCAGGTGGCGACATGCATCTCTGCGTGCCTGGTAGATATCTCAACTTGGATGTCAGCTCACCACTTCAAGCTCAACCTGGACAAGACGGAGCTGCTCTTCCTCCTGGTTAAGGCCTACCCGCTCAAAGACCTCTCCATCACCGTTGACAACTCCACAGTGTCGCCCTCCCAGAGTGCAACGAACCTTGGCATGAGCCTGGACAACATCCTGTTGTTCTCTGCTAACATCAAAGCAGTGACTCGCTCCTGCAGGTTCATGCTCTACAACATCCGTAGAGTACGACCCTACGTCACACAGGAAGCGGCGCAGGTCCTAATCCAGGCACTTCTCCTCTCCCATCTGGACTACTGCAACTCGCTGTTGGAAAAAGCCAGCAACCTTCCCACTAGCCATGATTGGCTGAGATAATAGGGGGCTGGACATGCCGAGAGGAGTTCGGATTTGTCTGCCATATAGAAGGCTTCTGTCTGTCTATTTGAGCTGGTCAGTCTGTGTTTTTTAAATGTATTGTGTATTTGAGCTGCATAAGTGTTGCTCTCCACTTTCTGGAGGATCAAGTTTTGAAATCAGAGTAATTATAGTATGATAGCTAAAGAGATGGAGAAAACACTGGTCTCCGGATTACATCTTCAAACTAAGGGTAACCGTGGCATGGCACTCCTGACAGGGAGACACGTCCATGATGCATGATGATGTATACAGGGAAGATAGTCTAGCGTTAGCTAGCTACATTTTCAGATATGACACGTTTCTAATTTTGACAGAAAGTGGTTTCATTTCAAACTAAAGTGTACTGTTAGTTAGCTAGCTAACATTATCTGGCTGGCTCCCTAGCTAACGTTACGTGTATGACGTTATTATTCYTATCCCAGAGTCGTTTGCTTTGCTAGTTAAAGCCTAATGTTAGCTAGCTAATGTTGAACCTGGTTGGTTAGCTCACAGCATATTCATGCAGGGTAAAGAAAGACAAAGCGTAATGAAATTGTTGGTTAGGCTGTTTTCATGTTATCCAGAGGTAAACAAATCATCGGCCAGAGTATCAAGTGCGTGCTCTGAATGCTCTGAGAGCGAAACGAGATGGGTGGGGTTAAAGCTTAAYAGGATGTGAACGATGCTGAATGGGTGTAGACAAAGAAGAGCTCTTCACTAGGAACCAAAACATTCAACGGCCATTTTCTCAAAGTGAGTACAAGTTGATCAACTTTCAAAGCACAATTACTTTCCCATTGTTCCTCAAAAATGCAGTGTATGATACACCATTTTGTAGCTCTGAGTCTACTTTTATTGTTTATTCAATGTAAAAAACACAATTTCAAATTTTTCTACATAAAACCAAATCCAGGTGGTGAGTCACAAATATACTTTCTATGCCTGTGATATGTGGTTGTCCCACCAAGCTATTAGGGATAGGGGGCGACATTTTCACTTTTGGATGAATTGGTGCCCAAATTAAACGGCCTCGTACTCTGTCCTAGATCATATGATATGCATATTATTATTACTATTGGATAGAAAACACTCTGAAGTTTCTAAAACTGTTTGAATTATATCTGTGAGAACTTATATGGCAGGCAAACTTCCAAACAGGAAGTGAAAATTCTGAAATGGGTCGCTGTGAAAGGCATCGCCTATTCAAATCCTTTATATTTATGGATCTGTATGCACTTACTTCATACGCCTTCCACTAGATGTCAACAGGCAGTAGAACGTGGAATGAAGCGTCTAGCCTGATGTGGGACCGAATGAGAGCCTTTGGAGTGACAGGTCAGGCATATTGCCAGTTCTTGGCCACGCACGCCGGGCATGTGATGTCCTTGTCTGCAATGCGTTATATAGACAGAAGAAATGCTCCGTCTGGGACGTTATTGGAATATATTGCGAAAAACATCCTGAAGATTGATTCTCAATATCACTTTTTGAAGTTTTCGTTCATTAGCGTAAAGTTCTATGGACAGGTGAACTACACATGCTAGCCAAAGTTGCTAATTCGACAGAAGTAATGGACATTATAAAACAAAAAAATGATTTATTGTGGAACTAGGATTCCTGGCACTGCATTCTGATGAAAGATCATCAAAGGTAAGGGAATATTTATGTATGTAATTTCGTATTTCTGTGTG
>NW_019950931.1:0-5920 GCF_002910315.2 Salvelinus sp. IW2-2015 | reverse complement strand
ATGTAAGGGGTAAATTTGAATATAGCACGATAGTTATTCAAAGTAGAAAAGAAGACCCAGCCAGCCGGTATTGATAGAGTAGATTGTATGGTAGAAGACCCCAGCCAGAGATTATTCATATCAGTCAATTAAGTATGGTAGAAGACCCCAGCAGTATACGGTTATCTTGATAAGCATCTAGATCATGGTAGAAGACCCAACAGTAAAAGGTTATTGATAAGATTAGTATGGAAAGACCCTAAAGCAAACAGTAAGTTATTGATATAGATTAGCTATGGTAGACAGACCCCAGCAAGTAAGTTACATGATATAGATTACTTGGGTCTAGCAAGACCCAGCTAGTCGGATATTGATATAACACGGTCGTTAGTAGACCCCAGCAGTTAAGTTATTGATATGTTCGGACGTTAAGTCCTAGTCTATAGGTAGAATTTCCACCAAAAACGCGACCAAGCGTTCAGTAATGGTCTAATGGGATAGGTCATTAGTGGTGTGTAGAAGAGCCCCGAGACACAGTGAGATGGGATTATTAGATATCGGATCTCCGCGACCTCTCGTGAGCCATCCACCAGGGGCGGCACCTAAGTAGTTATGAGCATAGCCGAAAAACCAGTTATACCTGGAGACTGCCCAGTACCGAGGACACGCAGTAAAGGTTAATTGATATAGCATCTAGTGCATGGGTAAGAAGACCCAGCAGTTCAAAGGTTATTGATATATAGCATTAGCTATTGGTAGGGAGACCCAGCAGTTAATTCGTATTGCTATATAGCTATTTAATGGTAGTAGAGCCCAGATAGTACGGTTCATTGATATAGAAGTATGGTAGGAGACCCAAGCAGCTCAGGTATTGAATTATAGATTAGTCTTATGGTTTAGAACTAGATTTCTTTTAGCAAGAACCCAAGCATTAGCGTAATTGAGATATTAGACATTAAGGCTATCGGTAGAAAGAAAACCCAGTAGTAGCGGTATATATAGATTAGTATGTAGGAAACCCCACGAGGCAGGCTCAGGTTATTGAATAGCATTAGCATCCATAGGTAGAAAGACCACCCAGCCAGTCAAAGCGTTTAGTTGATATACAAGGAAATTCAGGTATGCCGGTAGCTCAGGACCCAGCAGTAAGGTTCATACGATTAGATCTCAGGTTTGCATACTACATACGATAGAAAAGTCAACCGGCAACCCTCCCCCCCCCCCCCCCCCCCCCCCCCCCCCCCCCCCCCCCCCCCCCTCCCCCCCCCCCCCCCGAAAAACAACACAGAACACCAGTTATCAGCGAGAGGTAGTAATCCGTTCTATAGACCCGCAAAAAACATCAACGCCGTTACATTCGAATTACTAGGCCCAGATCTAAGCTATGGCTCTCGGTTCTATCGGCTAGCAAGACCCAGCCACAGTAGTAAAGAGGTTATGTGACATAATTAGCGTAACATCTCGCTATGGTTAGTACATATACTTTTTAGACCCCAGCAAGCTTCAGGTATTGATATAAGATTTCAGTCATGTTAGAAGAAGACCCAAGTAGTACGTTATTGATAATAGATTAGTCATGGCTAGAGACCCAAGCAGTATCAGAGTATATGATTCTATCAGATAGTATGGTAGTTAGACCCCTCAGTAGGTTATTATAAATTAGCTATGGTAGAGACCCGCGAGTCTAGGGGTATATCTGATATAGATTAGTATTGGTTAGTAGAACACCAGCATGTAAGGTTTGTACTCTGCATATAGTACATCCGCTGAATCGGTAGACAGACCCAGCAGTACATCGGTTATTTGATATAGATTAGATTAGGTAGTTGAGACCCAGCAGTCAGGTTACTTTTTATTAGATTACATTCAGCATGTCAGAAAGACTCAGGTAGTAGATGAATCAGATAGTCACGTTGAGGAGCCCAGCAGTAGTATTGATATAGATTATGAGTATGTGTAGCAAGGACCCAGCTAAAGAAGTTGACTTGATCATAGGATTTAGTATCGGTAGTAAGACCCGCAGTCAACGGTTCATTGATGATAGCAATCTAGTATGGTGAAGAGACCCAGCAGTAAGGTTAATATTGATATCGAGATTAGTGATGGTTAGAAGACCCAGCTCAGGTAAGCGTTATTGGATATTAGCATTAGTATTGGATAGATAGACCCAAAGCAGTAAAGAGTTATTGATTATAGCTTAGTAATGGTAGAGAGCCCCAGCAGTAATGTAAACCTTGAGTATAGCCCTGCGGATTAGTATGTAGCAAGACCGGAGTAGTCGGTAGATATTGGTATTCGTAGAAAGACCCAGCAGTAAGGTTATTGATATAGATTAGTATGTAGAAACCCAGGCAGTAGGTTTATGATATAGATTAGTATGGTAGACAGACCGCAGTATAGGTTATTGATATAGATTAGTATGGTAGAAAGCCCAAGCAGCAGGTTATTGATATAGGATTAGTATTGTAGAAGGGACCCCAGCAGAAGGTTATTGATATAGAATTAGTATGGTAGAAGACCCAGGCAGTAAGGTTATTGATATAGATTAGCCTTAATGGTAGCAAGACCCAGCAGTAAGGTTATGATATAGATTAGTAATGGTGAGAAGACCAGCCAGGTAAGGTTTATTGATATAGATTTAGTATGGTAGAAGACCCAGCAGTCAAGGTTATTGATATAGATTATGTGGTAGAAGACCCAGCAGTCAGGTTATTGATAATAGATGTAGTGGTAGAGACCCAGCAGTAAGGTTATTGATATAGATTAGTATGGTAGAAACCCAGGCAGTCAGGTTATGATATAGAATTAGTATGGTTAGAGACCCAGCCAGTAAGGTTAATTGATATAGATTCAGTTATTGGTAGAAGACCAGCAGTAAGGTTATTGATATAGCATAGTATGGTAGAAGACCCAGCAGTCAGGTTAATTGATATAGATTAGTATGGTATAGAACCAAGCAGTAACGTTATTGAATATAGATTAGTTGGTAAGAAGACCCAGAGTACCAGGTTATTGATATAGATTAGATGGTAGGAGACCCAGCAGTCAGGTTATTGATATAGATTAGTATGGTACGAAGGACCCAGCAGTAAGGTGTATTGACTATAGATTAGTATGGTAGAAGACCCAGTGCATAGGTTATTGATATAGATTAGTATTGGTAGGAGACCCAGCAGTTCAGGTTATTGATATAGATTAGTATGGTAGAAGACCCACGCAGTACAGGTTAATTGATATAGATTAGTATGGTGGTAGACCCAGCAGTAAGGTTATTGATATAGATTAGTATGGTAGTAGACCCAGCAGTAAGGTTATTGATATAGATTAGTATGGTATGGTAGAAGACCCAGCAGTAAGGTTATTGATATAGTTTAGCTATGGTAGTAGACCCAGCCAGTCAGGTATTTGATATAGATTAGTATGGTAGAAGACCAGCAGTAAGGTTATTGATATAGGATTAGTATGGTAGGAGACCCAGCAGTAAGGTTATTGATATAGACTTAGTATCGGTAGTAAGACCCCGCAGTCAGGTTATTGATATAGGATTAGTATGGTAGAAGACCCAGCAGTAAGGTTATTGCATATAGATTAGTATGGTAGAAGACCCAGCAGTCAAGGTTATTGACATAGATGAGTATGGTGAGTAGACCCAGCAGTAAGTGTATTGATATAGATTAGTATGTAGAACACCAGCAGTCAGGTTATTGATATAGATTAGTATGGTAGAAGACCCAGCAGTCAGGTTATTGATATAGATTAGTATGGTAGAAGACCCAGCAGTCAGGTTATTAATATAGATTAGGAATAACAACGGTCCAGTTGTCTTGGCCCTGGTAGATGCCAAGCCATTTGTATAAACAAATTGTTCTCTCTCATAAACATAACTATAACCAATGACGTGTTTAATCGTGAAAAACGTAATAATGCAATAAGAAAGTAATATTTAATGATTAACCGTTTAAAACGCTTTGGATAAATCTAAAAGGTGCCAAGAGTGTATTAATTGTTAAGGGCTGTAAAGATTTTATCTACAAGTTGCAAAAGAGACATATCTGTGGAGTAGTTTTTGTGGAAACCATATTGGTGCTCATATAGAATACCGTGTTGATTTAAATGTTTTAACATTCTCTTACACACCAACTTTTAGAAAAACATGGTAGTATAGATATTGGGCGATAGTTTATAAAGGATCTTGGATCCCCAGATTTACAGAGGGGGATAACTTTGACAATTTTCTAATCTTTAGGAACAATACCAGTTTGCATAGATTTGGTGAAGATATAAATTAGAGGTTCGGTGATCGAGGAAGACACTGATTTCACCAGAGGCACCAATCTCATCACGACCTGCTGCTGATATCTCTAAATGACCTCCATTACCTCCATCCCCTTCATCAACTCCATCCCCTCCATTACCTCCATCCCCTCCATTACCTCCATCACATCAGGAGGATCAAACTGAAGCAGAGAAGGGAAATGTCCTTTAATGTAATCCAAGGGATTTCCGTCAGTTTTCTCTCATTTCTTTGACAGAGAGAAACCCACATTTACAAAAAGGGTATTAAATTGACATGGAATAGCATCAGTGTCACTATAGGTCTTATTTCCAACAAGACATTGACATGAAATAGCATCAGGATCACTATAGGTCTTATTTACAACAAGACATTGAGATGGAATAACATCAGGATCACTATAGGTCTTATTTCCAACAAGACATTGAGATGGAATAACATCAGGATCACTATAGGTCTCTTTTCCAACAAGAATTGAGATGGAATAACATCAGGATCACTATAGGTACTTATTTCCAACAGATCATTGGATGGATGAACACATCAGTCCACTATAGGTCTTATTTCCACAAGAACTTGAGTATGGAAATAACATCAGGATCATATAGGTCTTATTTCCAACAAGACATTGAGATGGAATAACATCAGGATCACTATAGGTCCTTATTTCAACAAGACATTGAGATTAGAATAACATCAGGATCACTATAGGTCTTATTTCCAACAAGACATTGAGATGGAATACATCAAGGATCACTATAGGTCTTATTTCCAACAAGACATTGACATGAAATAACATCAGGATCACTATAGGTCTTATTTCCAAACAAGAATCTGAAGATGGAAATAAGATAGGTCATCATAGGTCTTATTTCCAACAAGACATTGAGATGGAATAACATCAGGATCACTAAGGTCTTATTTCTGCAACAAGACTTGAGATGGCAATACATCAGGATCACATAGGTCTTATTCAATCAGACATTGAGATGGAATAACATCAGGATCCACATATGGTCTTATTTCCAAAAGACATTGAGATGGAATAACATCAGGAATCACTATAGTCTTATTTTCCAACAAGACATTGAGGTGGAATAGCATCAGGATCACTATAGGTCTTATTTCCAAACAAGACATTGAGATGGAATAACTCAGGATCACTATAGGTCTTATTTACAACAAGACATTGCCATGAAATAGCATCAGGATCACTATAGGTCTTATTTCACAACAAGACATTGAGATGGAATTAGCATCAGGATCCACTATAGGTCTTATTTCCAACAAGACATTGAGATGAAATAACATCAGGATCACTATAGGTCTTGATTTCCAACCAAGACATTGAGATGAAATAAATCAGGATCACTATAGGTCTTATTTCCAACAAGATTATTGCAAGATTCTATAGTTGTAGATGGCTTTTTTTTTAGTCAAGCAGTTGCATTGATTGAATTTTCCAAGGTTGACTTTATTATTATATTAAGGATTCTTGGAATTTGTTTTAAAATATACTCTTTGTGGATTGTTCTGTATACTTTTGGTAATTTGCAGAGTTAAGGGAGCGGGATTTGTGAGAAACTTTTTAACAATTTGTTTTTTAAAGTGAGAGTTTCCAGAACCTTCTGCTGCTCTTAATGGTTT
>NW_019950930.1:11841-12655 GCF_002910315.2 Salvelinus sp. IW2-2015 | reverse complement strand
CACTGCATCGCAGTGCTAGCTGCGCTACCAGAGTCTCTGGGTTCGCGCCCAGGCTGGGCTGGGTTCGCGCCCAGGCTCTGTCGCAGCCGGCCGCAACCGGGAGGTCCGTGGGGCGACGCACAATTGGCATAGCGTTAGGGAGGGTTTGGCCGGTAGGGATATCCTTGTCTCAGTATGTAAAAGAAAAAGTCTGTATGTAAAAAAAATAAAAAAAAATAAAAAAATAAGGTAATTAAAAAATGTATGCACTCTACTCTAAGTCGCTCTGGATAAGAGCGTCTGCTAAATGACTAAATGTAATGTAAATGTAAAACCTTTTGAGGATCTGGGGGCCCATTCCAAATCTTTTCAGTCTCCTGACGGGGAAAATGTTTTGTWGTTCCCTCRTCATGACTGTCTTGGAATGTTTGGATCATGATATTTCGTTTGTGATGTGGACAACAAGGAACTTGAAACTCTTGACCCGCTCCYTTACAGGCCCGTCGATTTTAATGGGGGCCTGTTCGGCCCGCCTTTTCCTGTAGTCCACAATCAGCTCCTTTGTCTTGCTCATTGAGGGAGAGGTTGTTGTCCTGGCACCACACTGCCAGGTCTCTGACCTACTCCCTATAGGCCGTCTCATCGTTGTCGGTGATCAGGCCTACTGTTGGGTCGCCAGCAAACTTAATGATGGTGTTGGAGTCGTYTTTGGCCATGCAGTCGTGTGRGAACAGGGAATACAGGAGGGAACTAAGTACACACCCCTGAGGGGCCCCAGTGTTAAGGATCAGCGAGGCAAACGTGTTGTTGCCTACCCTTACCACCTGGGGGTGGC
>NW_019950930.1:9408-10411 GCF_002910315.2 Salvelinus sp. IW2-2015 | reverse complement strand
GGAAATTTGGTAATACCTCTAGACTTCTTTAATATTAGATATCGCGCACCAGCTGTTATTGACAAATAGACTCCCCCCCCACCCCTCGTCTTACCAGAGGCAGCATCTCTGTTCTGTCGGAGCATGGAAAATCACGCCAGCTTCGTAAATCCCGTTTCTTCGTTAAGCCACATCTCAGTGAAACATAAGATGTAACAGTTTTTAATGTCCCGTTGGCAGGATCATCTTAATAGTAGGTCATCAATGTTATTGTCCAATGATTGCACGTTAGCAAGGAGAATGGAAGGCATTGGGAGTTTACTCGCTCTCTTCCGGATTCTCAGAAGGATCCCCGATCTGCGTCCCCTTTTCCGGCGTCTTTTCTTCACGCAAAAGGTGTGGATCTGGGCCTGTTCCAGTGAAAGCAGGATATCCTTCTTGTCGGACTCGTGAAAGGAAAAAGTTTCTCCCAGCCCGTGGTGAGTAATCTCTGTTCTGATGTCCAGAAGTTATTTTCGGTCATAAGAGACGGTAGCAGCAACATTATGTACAAAATAAGTTAAAAAATAAGTAACACAAAACAAAAACAACAAKATTTCACAATTGGTTGGGAGAATGTAAAATGTCAGCKATGTTCTTCGGCGCCATCTTTATATGGACAATCATGGACACTCTAACTGACAGTTGTGGCTGCTTCGCGTGATGTATTGTCTCCAGCTTCTTGCCCTGTGTGCTGTTGTCTGTGCCCAAAAATGTGTGTTCCATGTTTAGTGCTGCTACCATGTTGTGCTGCTGCTATGTTGTGTTGCTACCATGCTGTGTTGTKATGTGTTGCTGCCTTGCTATGTTGTCGTCTTAGGTCTCTCTTTATGTAGTYTTGTGGTGTCTCTCTTGTCGTGATGTGTGTTTTGTCCTATATTTTTTTAATCCCGTTCCTGCAGGAGGCCTTTTGCTGTCATTGTAAAATAAGAATTTGTTCATAACTGACCTGCCTAGTTAAATTAAAAAATATATTTAGATACAC
>NW_019950930.1:5605-7859 GCF_002910315.2 Salvelinus sp. IW2-2015 | reverse complement strand
TCCTCAGCACCATTGGCTTATATCTGAGGTTTCTCTGCCTGTATCCTCAGCACCATTGGCTTATATCTGAGATTTCTCTGCCTGTATCCTCAGCCCAGTTCAGAGCACCCAATCATCGATGGGGCCGACCAATCAGCTGCTTAGAATCCAGGATTTCATTTCCTGAAATACACACATACAAACCCACAACAAACACAGAAACTGGGGAACGTAACATAGCTGCAAAGAAAAAATATGTTATGACTGGATATCCTCCCAGGGAATAAGTTTCTCTGTGTTTTACATGACTGATTTGTGGGTTTGATGGTGTGGTTTCTCTAGCTAGGCTAACATGCTGACCAGACTGGACACATCGCGTGCACGATGTGTCCAAAATAAATTTAGAAATCCATGTTATTCAATTATTGCACCCACACTGCTTGTGCGCGCCAACTAGCGTCTGCGACACCAAGGGCTAAAATAGATGTCGTTCCTATTTCTGACGCAGATCGCGCTGCAAGTCCTGCCTCTCCCATCTCCTCATTGGTTTATAGAAGGAGGTACCCACCTGGGTGATAGAAAGACGAACTGTTTTGCCGGTAGTTGTGGTAATACAATGAAWGTTTAGATGCGATCACCATATAATTTAAACGATGAAAAAGCCTGGAAGGAGGAGAGATGACTAGAAACGATTCGGTTGGCCGTTTTATGTGTGGATTAATTGTCGGAGTAGAGATCCTTGTGCATTTCAGGTAAAATAACAACTCAATGTTTATATCCCAGGACAAATTAGCTAGCAACAGCAAGCTAGCTAAATAGGACAAATTAACGTTAGCTAGCAAGTGCAAGCTAACTAGCTAAATTACCATACATGTTTAATGCTTTTCGACCTGTCCCCAAATGAATGTCATTGGTTCAGAGTTTGTTTTGATATTTTAACCTGCYTGTCGTGATCGCGTTTGGTGTGGGGGGGCAAAAAAAATGTATGCACGATAGCGCACGATGGCGCACGATGGCGCATGTGCGCAGCCGGTTTGGGCAAGGTGTAAGAGAGAGGGAGAGAGCAGTGTAGGAAGCCTCTGGAGGGTTGGAGTACAGGGGCRCTAGACGTAAAGTACTCATAGTATGTACAATAACTATATTTAACTATATAATATATACGTATATTTAATAACTATCGTGTTATTGTGAGGATGGCAGAGATGCAAGACCAGCTTCATACACAATCGTTAGGCAAGAGCAATTTAAGTGTAGGAAAGGATGAAACAGCGTCTGTGCCACCAATAAGTACAGATAGTAGTGGTAAATACAGGTAGTAGTGGTGTTAATCACCAGTAAATACAGGTTGTAAGGGTGTTAATCACCAGTAAATACAGGTAGTAAGGGTGTTAATCACCAGTAAATACAGGTAGTAGTGGTGTTAATCACCAGTAAATACAGGTAGTAGCAGAGGTGGTTAATCAGACCGAGTAAAGCTAGCAGGTAGTGTTAGGGGTGTTAATTCACCAGTTAAATCACAGGTAAGTAGGGTGTGTAAATGACCAGGTAAAATACCAGGTAGTCGATGGTGTTAATGCACCAGTAGAACGTACAGGTAGTAGTGGGGTGTGTAATCACCAGTAGAATACAGTAGTAGGTGGGTGTTAATTCACCAGTACAAATCAGGTGTTGAGTGGTGTAATGCACCAGTAATGGCAGGTAGTGGGGGTGGTTAGAGTCACCAGTGAAAAACAGGGTACGTAAGGGGTGTGTAATCGCCAGTCAAATTACAGGTAGGTAGGGTGTTATCGCCAGTGAAATACAGGTAGAGGAGGGTGGTTAATGCACGCCAAGTAAGGGATACAGGTAGTAGGAAGGGTGGTTAATCACCAGTAAGATACAGGTAGTGAGTGGGTGTTAATCACCAGTTAATATCAGTGTAGTAGTGGGTGTTAGATCAGACAGGTAAATACAGGTAGTTAGTGGTGTTTAACTGCACCAGTAAAAGTTCACGGTAGTAGTGGTGTTAATCACGCAGTAATACAACGTGTAGTAGGGGTGTTATCACCAGTAAAATAAAGGTAGTAGTGGTTGTTACATCGCACAGTAAATATCACGGGCAGTAGGCGGGTGTTAATCACCAGTGAAGATCAGGTAGTAGGGTGTTAGATCAACCGCAGCTGCGGCAGGTACAATTACAGGTGTGGAGGGGGTGGTTAATCACGCAGTGAATCGGTAGGTAGTCGGGTGTTAAATGCACCAAAGGTGAGTAATACAGGTAGTGAATGTGTGTAAT
>NW_019950930.1:0-4183 GCF_002910315.2 Salvelinus sp. IW2-2015 | reverse complement strand
TACCCTAGTCCTCCCTGTCAGACTGACGGACAGGGGTCTAGGTAGTGGCCTAGTCTTCCCTGTGCAGCCTGCGGACAGGGTCTGGTATACTAGTCTCCCTGTCAGCTGACGGACAGGGTTTGGTAGTACCCTAGTCCTCCCGTCAGACTGACGGACAGGGTCTGGTAGTACCCTAGTCCCTCCTGTCAGACTGACGGGACAGGGTCTGGTAAGTGCTCCAGTCCTCCCTGTCCAGAATAATCAACAGAGGGACTTGGAAAGATTTCACCTCCGTAGAAAAGTGGCACTATGGTTATAGTGAGTAACCTAATGTATGGTTCTCCCAACTCTGGCTTCTAGTGAGTTTATACAAACCTGTCATCTCCTACAATTCTGATAGATTGGAGCACTGTCAGAAAACATGGTTGGAACGTTGATTAATTTTGGTTGTTTATTCCATCTCCGAGGCTTGATGCCCAGGGCAGAGTGGCCCACCTTATTGAATATTGTGTTTTTAATGTTTAGAGCAATCACTAGGAAAACTTTCTCGTGGATGACCTCATTATTGAGCACAAGTGATTGTATGTTTCTCACTGAACATGCCTGTCTTCAGCTTGTACGTGCACTCCCATTGAAGACTCCCCCGGACTACAGCTGTTCAAGGCATGGGGAAACGCCTCTATTTTTTAAGTAATGCTCTTAGCTGTAAGGACATTTCGTTTGGCGAATTTTTTGATGCTTTGAGCTGTCATGCTTTACTGTTTAAATGTCAGCCACCAGTGGCTGGCTATAACCTGTATAGGCACAAGCAATGGCACACTTGCTTTGCTGATTTCTGTTGTCCTATTGTCTGAGAACTATGATGCGTAATTGTGTTGGGCGAGTTTTAATATTTCATGTTGACAAAGAGACTGACTCCCCGGCCATTGAGTTTCGTAATCTTTTGAGCTTCTTGACTTTATCTAACATGTTCTGGGCCCCCCATAACACGGCATACTCTGGACCTGGTCTATTCGAAGGGGCTGTTTTCTATTGACATATCTTCGCCTATTAATTGATGTTGTTTACTCTGATCACCCTGTTGTATTTCTACACCATTATTTCGCTTGCACAGGGCAATTACTGAACGCATTATTAGAATGCTTCTTACCTCTGAACATGTCAGATTTTAATTTGTGTTGAACACAACATCACTATTCTGCCTTCCTCTTCTGATGATTTAGGTGATACACTTTAATAGGCAGATTAAGGGCACCATTGATGCCATAGCTCCAGTACAAGTTGAAAAGGCCACATCCAAACAGAAAACCCTGGATTAGTGAGGAAACTAAGTTTCAGGGTCCATTATGATTTCTGAGAGAGCAACTTGCAATATATAACAAGGCAATTAGAAAAGGCAGAATACATCAACAGTCCTCTTCTTGACCATTGACGGCCTGCTAAATCTAACCCCATATTTCAGAGATAGATAACACACATTATAAACTGGGTGGGTCGAGCCTGATTGCTGATTGGCTGATCAGCCGTGGTATATCAGACGTATACCACGGGTACTGCACAAAACATTTATTTTTTACTGCTCGATTTACATTGTTACCAGTTTTATAATGGTAATAAGGCAGCTCAGGGGGTTTGTGATTATATGGCTCATATACCAGCGGCTAAGGGTTGTTCTTTATACCACACCTCCTCGGGCCTTGCTTACTAGCTGGGTATCAGGTCAAGCCGACCGCTGAGACAGTGTGATGATATGTTCCCTAGCCTTACAGCAAAGGCACTATGGAGTTATTTACCTGGTTGACACAGACATGCTCAGGAAAGTGATATCAAAACTTAAGCCTTCTACCTGCCTATCCCCACCACCTTACTTTCAAACACGTTTTTAAGACATTCAAGCTGTTGTTAATTAATCACTCCCTGTTTGACAGCAACACTTTCCCGCTTACGGCTAAAAGTGCTTATGGTGAACCATTCTTGAAGAAAGGATCTAGAATTTTCAGTAATGGCAATTTTCGGCCTAATGCTCCAACCTTCCATTCTTCGTACAATTCTGGATTTAATATGAATTCAACAGAAAAGTACTTTTTTAAGTGGCAATCTGGTTTTCATGCCCACCACAAAGGCCTTAGTAAGGTGATAAATGATTTTAAAGCCAAGGCAGATGCCAACAGCTCTCAAGTCCTTGTCCTCTTGGATTTAAGTGCTGTATGGTCGACACTGTTGACCATGATGTCTTCTGGGCAGATTAGAAAGGTGGGTTGGCCTCTCCGGTCCAATTTCTTATGTTGGTTAGGACCTATTTAATGGTCAAAAGTTTGTCACCCTTGGTGCACATAACAGAGAAAATACTGTAGATATTCCATGTGGCATTCCACACGGTTCGGATTTTGGGGTCAGGTACTGATTCAGTCATATACTGTTAGCCCCTTGGCAGCGTTCATCAGAACAGCACATCATTGATTTTCACTGCTACGCCGACCAACACAACTTTTGCATTTCTGTGTCACCAGAGATTTTAGCTCCACTGATAAATTAATTAGTGCATTTAAAATACTTGGATGGCTCACAATTCCTAAATAAATGTCACGATTCGCCGCGTCGGTCCCTCTCCTTGATCGGGCGGCAGTTCGCGGTCGACGTCACCCGGCTTCTAGCCATCGCCGATCCACATTTTTCATTTGTGTCAGGATGGTGTATTGGAGTCGAAGTCAAGTGCAGGAGAGCGATTATAATGCACCAAGGCCCACTTTATTATAGTTCCAAAAAACGAGAGCACTACATGAAACAAACACGCTCAAACAAGCAACATAAAAGTACGAGCGCGTAAACTAACACCCACCTTAACATGAAAACATCTCACACACAACACATGATGGAAACAGAGGGTTAAATACACAGTAGCTTAAATGCGGGAAATGAAACCAGGTGGTGTATGGAAAACAAGACAAGACAAATGGATATACGAAAAATGGAGCGGCGATGGCTAGAAAGCTCGAACAAGGAGAGGGGCTGACTTCGGTAGAAGTCGTGACAATTTGTTTTGTCTTTGTCTTACACCTGGTTTCACACCTGGTTTCAATTCCCCAATTATTTAACCCTCTGTTCTCCCATGTTTGTTTGTGAGTAATTGTTTGTATGTAATACGGTCCGTTATGTGGGCTCGCTTTGTTGTATTGTATTTGTCTATTTTGAGTAAATTACGTTTATTTACTCACATCTGCTGTCCTGCGCCTGACTCCTCTACACAAGCTACACACAGACCTGTCACGACTCCCACCAAAGGTGGCTCCCCTGCCTGTTCGGGCGGTGCTCGGTGGTCGTCTTTGCCGGTCTACTAGCCGCCACCGATCCCTTTTTCCTTTTCTGTTAGTTTAGTCTTATTAGTTGCACCTGTTCCTTTTTGTTTCTTGATTTTTGGTGTATTTAAGCCTGTTAGGCCCGCCTAGGTTTGTGGGATTATTTGTGTTATCTGTCGGTTGTGGATGCGTTTTCGTTTGTTCTCCGGCTCGTTTGCCCTGTGTTTGGGCTGGTCAGTGTTTATGCGCCCTGTGTTTGGGCCGGTCAGTGTTTATGCGCCCTGTGTTTGGGCAGGTCAGTGTTTATGCGCCCTGTGTTTGGGCTGGTCAGTGTTTATGCGCCCTGTGTTTGGGCTGGTCAGTGTTTATGCGCCCTGTGTTTGGGCTGGTCAGTGTTTATGCGCCCTGTGTTTGGGCCTGTCAGTGTTTATGCGCCCTGTGTTTGGGCCGGTCAGTGTTTATGCGCCCTGTGTTTGGGCCGGTCAGTGTTTATGCGCCCTGTGTTTGGGCTGGTCAGTGTTTATGCGCCCTGTTTTTGGCGTGACCATTTTGTGCCCGGAGAAAATAAACTAATAATCACTGAACCCTCTGCGCCTGACTCCTACCCACCACTCCTAGTAAACCGTGACAGAATCCCGCACCTTTTGTGTATGGAGTCAGCAGGAGCAGCCGCACCTCCTCTCCCATCGATGGAGGAGAGGGTCCTACATCACACAACCATTCTCCACCGGATTGGGTCGGCTATGGACCAGATGATGGAGAGAATGGACCGATGGGAGAGGAGTGGCCTCCCTACCTCACCTCCAGCGCCTCTTCCACCAGCACCACCTACCCCTCCTCCAGCGTCCGGATCCGGTGCCCTGCGTCTGGCGCTCCCCAGGGAGTACGATGGAACGGCGGCTGGGTGC
>NW_019950929.1:0-7051 GCF_002910315.2 Salvelinus sp. IW2-2015 | reverse complement strand
ATAGTGCCTATAAGAACATCCAATAGTCAAAGGTATATGAAATACAAATGGTATAAAGAGAAATAGTCCTATAATTCCTATAATAACTACAACCTAAAACTTCTTAACTGGGAATATTGAAGACTCATGTTAAAAAGAACCACCGGCTTTCATATGTTCTCATGTTCTGAGCAAGGAACTTAAACGTTAGCTTTTTTACATGGCACATATTGCACTTTTACTTTCTTCTCCAACACTGTGTTTTTGCATTATTTAAACCAAATTGAACATGTTTCATTATTTATTTGAGACTAAATAGATTTTATTTATGTATTATATATATATATATAAGTTAAAATAAAAGTGTTAATTCAGTATTGTTGTAATTGTCATTATTACAAATATATTTGMCCCTCCAATAATCGGTATCGGCYTTGAAAAATCATAATCGGTCAACCTCTAAAAGTAACCAGTGATCTAAAGTTGGAAGTGGAACTGACAGCGTTTTAACTACTTTGCAGATATGAAACACAGACATTCATAATATCAGTCAGAAATATAAAATTCCCAGTTTATGCTACAAAACCAACTTTATAAAGGGTTTTAAAAATAGGTTCTATTTGACTTAACGTTCCATGACATACAGTAAGGCATTGTGGGCAGAATAGATGGATGCAGTTCAATGTATGATTAATATAATTCACCAATATATTTCTTGGTTGTCCAACAAATATTGCTATAAGGTTGTAAATCGCAGCTGGCCTGGTACATTGTTTGCGGCCTCCATTCGGGATGCACTGTTTCAACGGCTCAATATTTTGGACAAAAACGGAGGACTGTAACTAAGGCTGGGAATGTCAATACAATCAAACTAGCAAGGGCAATGATCACAAGCCAGTCATAACATGGCTAATAGGCTAGTGTATCTATTTATGTAGCAAGCTAAAAACACAGAGCCTAAAGTTAGCTAAATAGCGGCTAGGAGGATGTCATGCCATCGGAGGAGTGACTGACTTTTCCCCTWCATATCGTTTCTCGATGGCTATACAGTGCTTGAGATACAAGGCTCATTTGGACAGCTAGCAAGAACTTGAACAACTGTTTTACAGTTATCATATCTCTTGGGTTCGCAAATCCTGATTGGATCTATTAATTGTTCAGATGCACGGCCGCWTTCCCACTCTATATTGCTATAGCATTTTTACAACTGCTTTYGTATARGTAATTCCCAAACATTCTAAGAATTTATTAAAACGTGAAAATTACCATATCTAAGTGTTCGCTTGGCAAATTTTTTTTTTTTTAGTACTTTACCATCGTTGCGAACTGTGTGAAGACCATTTCTCACTAACAAAGACAGTAATTAATTTGCCAGAATTTTACATAATCATATAACATGAAGGTTTGTGCAATGTAACAGCAATATTAGACTTAGGACTTCCACAATATTTTCTCAACGTAGAGTCCTTTAAGCCCTGCTGTTGAGGAACTAGGTGTGACACGCCGTCCTAACCTTAACCATCTGACTCCCCTAAGATCTCTCTGTCCTTCTCTTCCTTATCCCCTATTCTCCCTAACCATTGGTCCTTCCTTGCTTCCTTATCCCCATATTCCCTAACCATTGGCTCCCCTCCCTTCCTTATCCCCTAAACTCTAACCATGCCTCTCTACTTTGCGAATCCTTATTCCCTAAGCCCTAACCATTGCTTCCCTCCTCTCCTTATTGCCCTAAGCCCTAAGAAGAGAGAGAACAGAGAGCGAAAGAAAGAGGACAGACGAGAAAGAAGAGCAGAGATAGAGAAGAAGAGAGAGACAAGGCTCTATTATTATTTCATATTGTCACGGCCGTCAAAGGGAGGAGACCAAGTTGCAGCGCTGATGCGTACATACTTCTTTATTACAACGATACGACACTAAACAAACTAACAAAACTAACAAACGAACCGTGAAGCTATACAAAAAATGAGTGCTGACAAGCAACTACACATTTACAACTACCCACCAATACATGGGGAAAAGGCAACCATATAGTTATTTCTCAATCAGAGACAACGATAAGACAGCTGCTCTGATTGAGAACCACACCCGAACACACCACAATACAAATCACTAGAGAAAAGCAAATCTGACACAAACAACAAATCCAACCCATGACACAAGACAATAAAAAATATGAACAATCTACTCAGGACGGACACAGTATATTCATGTATACACACGCACAACTCTTACTGCACATCTGACACAACCACAGACTTCTCTCCGAACTACTAAACAGTGAGATTATAACATACATTATGTCATCCCTATATCTGAACAATGGAAACTGAGCAAGATGAGATAGGGGGCTTTTGGTTCGAGACACAGCAGGTTGACAAAATCACAAAGAAGAGAGAGAACAAGAGAAAAAGAATTGCTGTGTGGTGCGACAAAAGAAGATGGAACAACAGGAGAGTGGGGGAACTAACAGGAGAGAGGGGAACAACAGAAGGGAAAAAACAGAACGGGAACTAACAGAAGGGGGAAACCACAGAAGAGAACTAACCGAAGGGGAAACAAAACAGAAGAGGAACTAACAGATGGACCAAAGGAACTAACAGAAGCAGGAACTAACAGAAGGGGAACATAACAGAAGCATAGGGAACTAACAGAAGAGGAACTAACAGAAGGGAACAAACAGAAAGGAACAAACAGAAGACGGAACCCAAAACAAAGAGTCACTTGACAACAACCAATCTAAACAGGTGGGTTTTAGAGGGCTCTGAAAGACACTCATGTTGTCGTCCACTGAAAGTTGCATAGCAACAAACAACTGGACCTAAAAAACTAACCCACCACGGACCCACTAAATTTACCCAGAAGAGCATAAAAAACAAAAGAAAACACCCACACCAAATCTTAAAGACAGCAAGCACCAAAAAAAGTTCGCAAAAAAAAACAGGAAGATTGTTTGTCTAGAAATCAAATAGGCCGACAACTAAAGGTGTTGCCCTCCACATTCTATCAAGACAACGCAGCACTGGCCACCACAATTAAATTACACCTGGCCAGCCACAATTTAATAATAGCACCTACCCACTGCCCTGTAGACTCGCCCGGGAGGAATCCTCAGCTACCCCACTCTTAGCTCAGCCCGGAGGAGTAACCCTCAGCTTTCCCAACTCACCTGTCAGACTTAGCCCCACCAGGAGAGTCACCTCAGCTTCCCCCCGCCTGTCAGACTCAGCCACCGGAGAAGTAACCTCAGCTTACCCCACGCCCTGTCAGACTCGACCCCAGGAGAGTCACCTCAGCTCTCCCCCTCACCTGTCAGACCTCAGCCTGCCAGCAGAGTAACCTCAGCTCTTACCCCCACTCCCTGTCAGACTCCAGCCCCAGAGAGTAACCTCAGCTATCTATCCCCACTCCTTGTCAATCCTAGCCCCAGAGAGTCACTCAGCTTCCCCCTCCCCGTCAGACTCAGCCCGGGGGAGTCACCTCAGCTTCCCCCACTCAGGTCGAAGTGGGGCTCACTTATACACATGACTCAGGATATGACACAGTCAGCGGCAAACGTCCATCCATCCAGCTCTCTGCCCACATGCACGCCTTTCTGCTGTTCACACACACACACAACACACACAACACAACCACACACACACCACACACAACACACCCACACACCACACACACACACACACACACACACACTAACTACACCAACACACACACACACCCACACACACCAAACACACACACACAAACCACTCCCAGGACGTAGCGTCTGTTCTTATACGCTCTTAAAAATTGTGTCGCAATACAAATACAGAGAAGAGAAAACCTTGGGAAAATAAGATCGAAAATCATCCCAAAATAACCTATGTTACATGCCCAGAAACAAATATTTCAGTCAAAACACTATATCACCAATCCACCACAATCCCAAAACCCCAAGCTTACAACGAGAGCAACTGCACAGGGCATACTTCCTGAATATCCTGAGAGTATTCTGGCGTGTAATTAACACCACAAATGTCAAATTTGACGTGAAATTAGAAGACAACACAATTGTATGGACACACAACAGACAAATCTTGCACAATGGAAGTGGGAATGTTTTGACAGAGTTTCAGGAAACAAATGGCTTAGATTATGTGCCGAGTTCTGAATAGCACCTACCGTATCTGGTCTTTAACATCTAGAATACCCCTGTGGTTGTCTCATTGTATGCTCTGTCGCTTGCCAGAAAAGATATTATTTCTAATGTTTTTTCGAAAGTATGATTGCAGAATAGATGTTCACCAAGACCTCCTTGCAAACTTCCCCATTCTTGGTTTAAGACTTCATATAGTGGAGTATGTTTGATCTGAGATTGGTGAATGCACGAGAGAGATCGGAGTGAGTCAAGAGTAGGAGGTGTAGAGAGTTGAGAAGGGTATAAGGAGATGAAAGAAGTGCTGGTATGAGGCAGGAGAGAGGAGGGAGGCAGGCGAGATGTGAGAGAGGTAGGGAGTGAGGTGCGAGAAGGAGGGAGTGGGAATTGACTAACGTAAAGTATGAAGAAGATAAGGAGGAAGTATGGAAGAATAGTAGGAGAATGAGAAGCGGACTAAAATAGCTATGGTCAGGGGGTAGAAAAAAGTACTACTTATTTTAAAGAACAAGTATTATTAAACCACACCACAGAAAATAAACCTACCAAGAGCCTTATCTCTCTCTGGTTGAAATTGTATTGTGGCACTGCTTTTCAGTACTATCTTATTTTACTCTCTCCCTTTTCCTCTCTGTTGCATGGCTTCTAGAGTGATGCCCTCTCCTGGAGCTCGGTTTCTTGAAACTACGATCCGTGTTCTGGTTTCCTATGAGAAAAACACTATGAGAGAAATTCAAGAATTTCTGTTATCTCAGTTCCTCTGTGAAACTACCCCCAGCCCAGATGCCATAATCTGAACAGCGACACACACAGAACACTACAACAGAGCCAAGGAGCTTACAAGTGCTGGTTTTTGCAAGGCGGTTTGCTCCTTTGATGGTGCGAGCAGTCAATTGATAGCGTGAGAGCACTATGCTTGAGAGGCACCGGAGTGTGCGTAACTCAGCCAAGCTTCGTCAATTAAACTGGGGTAATCTATTCCATAAAGAACAACATCTACCACACACACCACACACACCAGCATACCACACATCTCACTATCACATCACACACTAACACACACACCACAGCACACACACGAAACACACACACACACACACACACACCCACACAACCACACACACACCAACACACACACACACCCACACACACACACACACCACACACCACACACACACAAGGAAGCGAGCCAGACCTTGTACAGTCGTGGCAAAAGTTTTGAGCAATGACACAAATATAAAAATTTCACAACAAGTCTCTGCCCTCAGGTTGTATGATGAGGCCTATTCTGCATATACTCCAGAATGTTACTAGAAGACTGAGTCAGAGAATTGCACATTAATTGGCAAAGTCCCTCTTTGCCCATGCAAATTAATACTGACATCTCCACCCCAAACAAAATATTCCACCTGCATATTCACCCTCACTATTCACTCAATCTCTAACACGAGATCTCTCTGCCTGACATCATGTCCAGTGATTTCTCTCTGTTTACACACGTTCCTGTGAGTGTTGCACGAGGCGACAAGGCTGGCAATACACTCTGCATGCTGATCTCAGTTCGAATTAACAGACTGATAGCTTCAAAAGAGGGTGGTGCTTGGAAATTGTGCGTAGCACAAAAAGGCTTACAGGCTAAGAACTTATCTCTGCTGCCGACAGTAAGATTGCACCTAATTATCAACCAATTTATCGGACATCATCAAGAACTTAAAGTAGAGCGGTTCCTTCAATTGTTCGGACAAGAAGCTTCAGGCAGCGCCAATAGAAAGTCCAGCAAGTACCAGGGACCGTCTGCTTAAAGTTGATTGCAGCTGGATGTGGGGCCACCAACATACAGAGCTTGCTCACGGAATGGCAAGCAGCAACGTGTGAGTGCATCTCACGCACTGAGCAACAGACTTTGAGATGCCTATCAGACAGTGTCAAGAGAAGAGCAGCAAAGAAGCCACTTCTTTCCAAGGAAAAAACATCAGGGACAGACTATATTCTGCAAAATGTATCATTCAAATGTGACTGCAGACTTGATGCTCTAAATCCCATTTTCTCTGCGAATCTCCCCCTTACGATTGTTTGGCATCCCCGGCAAACAGCTCCCGGCAGAAGACAAGTGACCCAGACTACCAGCTCAATCCTGTATCATTCACCCAGTTAAAGCATCCCTTAGACCATCATGTGTGGTTGCTTCTCAGCCAAGGGAGTGTGTCTCACTCACAAATTTGCCTAAGAACACCAGCCATGAATAAAGAATCGTACCAACCACATCCTCCACCGAGCAACTGTTTCTTTCCCAACCACTCCAGGAACCATTGGTATGCAACAATGCCTTTCCCAGCATGAATGTAGCACCTTGCCATAACGCAAAAGGGATAAACAAGTGGCTCGGGAACAAACATCGATTAATTTGGGTCCATGCAAGGAACTCCCCAAGACCTTAATCCCATTTGAAAACTTGTAGTCAATCCTCAAAAGTGGGTGGACAAACAAAAACCCACAAATTCTGACAAACTGCCAAGCATTGATTATGCCTAAAGAAATGGCGGCTCCATCAGTCAGATGTCCCAGAAGTTAATTGACAGTATGCCAGTGCGATTGCAAGAGTCTTGAAAAAGAAGCGTCAACCACTACAAAATATGACTCTTTGCATTCAATTGTGAAATCAAAAGCCCTTTGACACTTATAAATTCTGTAATTATACTTCAGGATCCATAGTAACGTCTGATCCAAAACATATCTTTAAAGACACTGAAGCAGACCAAAACTTATGTGGAAATTAATATATTGTTCATTCTCAAAACTTAGGCCACGACTGCAGTAATTACACGGGCTTGTTCTCTATTTGCTTTAAACACATTATACAGCGTGAGTATGAGGCAGGGGGCATGACATAACTTGGCTCTGACGGAACAACATGGTCTCATATGGTTTCAACCCTTTACC
>NW_019950928.1:0-7057 GCF_002910315.2 Salvelinus sp. IW2-2015 | reverse complement strand
AATGTAGAACTAGGAATAGATGTAGTCCTTGGTTCACTCCAGACCTGTCTGCCCTTGACCAGCACAAAAACATCCTGTGGCGTTCTGCATTAGCATCGAATAGCCCCCGTGATATGCAACTTTTCAGGTAAGTTAGGAACAAATATACACAGTCAGTTAGGAAAGCAAAGGATAGCTTTTTCAAACAGAAATCTGCATCCTGTAGTACTAACTCAAAAATGTTCTGGGACACTGTAAAGTCCATGGAGAATAAGAGCACCTCCTCCCAGCTGCCCACTGCTCTGAGGCTAGGAAACACTGTCACCATCMGTAAACAGCCCATCTATCTACCTACCTCATCKCCATACTGTATTTATTTGTTTATCTTGCTTCTTTGRACCCCAGTATCTCTACTTGCAAATTCATCTTCTGCACATCTACCATTCCAGTGTTTAATTGCTATATTGTAATTACTTCGCTACCATGGCCTATAGTATTGCCTTAACTCCCTTATCTTACCTCATTTGCACTRACTGTATGTAGACTTTTTGTTTTCTTTTGTTCTACTGTATTGTTGACTGTATGTTTTGTTTATTCCATGTGTAACTCTGTGTTGTTGTATGTGTAGAATTGCTTTGCTTTGCTTGGCTAGGTGGCAATTGCAAATGAGAACTTGTTCTGAACTTGCCTACCTGGTTAAATAAATAAAATAAATGCCACTGGAAACACCTAGCATGGACACCTCTTGTAGTGTGTTGTGTGTTGTTGCGTAACTATGAAAACGACTTATTGATGACGTCTCATCATTTCAACTTAGCTCTATTGTACTGAACACTCAGTTTTCACTGGGTGTTTTTTCTGTTGCTTCAGAGTATTATACTCATATTTTGTTTAACCATTATCAAGTTGCCAATAATGTGTTTGTCATATTTGTCATACACAGAATATAATTGTCAGAGGGAGAAATTAAGACTGATCCAGATGTCTGTCACACATAAGAATCTGTGAACATTGAGGGACTACATCCTAGATCCAATCGTATCCATTCCTTGATGCTGCTATTAAACACTGAATTCTGATAGATGAGTCTCTTTGCAGCATGATTGGGTTCAGTTAGTGTTAATAACCTGTTTGGGATAGGGGGCAGCATTTTCACGTTCGGATGAAAAGCATCCCCAGAGTAAACTGCCTGCTACTCAGGCCCAGAAGCGAATATATGCATATTATTAGTAGATTTGGATAGAAAACACTTTGAAGTGTCTTAAACTGTTTGAATGATTTCTGTGAGTATAACAGAACTCATATGGCTGGCGAAAACCTGAGAAAAATCCACCAGGAAGTGGGAAATCTGAGGTTTGTAGTTTTTCAACTCATTGCCTTTCTAATATACAGTGTCTATGGGGTCATATTGCACTTCCTAAGGCTTCCACTAGATGTCAACAGTCTTTAGAACCTTGTTTGAGGCTTCTACTGTGAAGGGGGAGAGAATGAGAGCTGTTTCAAACAGATGTCTGGCAGAGTGCCATGAGCTGGTCACGCTCGTTCACGTGCGTTCACGTGACATTGCATTTCTAAAGACAAAGGAATTCTGGTTGAACATTATTGAGATTTTGTTAAAAAATCCTAGATTGATTTCTATACATCGTTTAACATGTTTCTACGAACTTGTTATATAACTTTTGGGACTTTCGTCTGATACTTTGCGCCGGATTGCCGGCTGCGCTCCTGAGTTTGGATGTGTGAAACTAACGCGCAAACAAAAGGAGGTATTTTTGGACATAAATGATGGACTTTATCGAACAAAACACATTTCATGTGGGAACTGGGATTCTGGGAGTGCATTCTGATGAAGATCATCAAAGGTACATTTGAATTTATAATGCTTATTTCTGACTTTGTGACTCAAACATGGCGGGGTACCTTATGCTTGTTTTTGTGTCTGGAGCGCCGTATCAGATTATTGCACTGGTGTGCTTTTTTGTAAGGCTTTTGAAATCTGACACAGCGGTTTGCATTAAGGAGAAGTATATCTTTAATTATGTGCATAACCTGGATGAGGTATTTCTGTAAATTGATGTGGCTCTCTTGAAAATTCGCCGGACATGTTTTTCGAGGCACACATTACTGAACTTAATGGGCATTGTAAACTGGAGGATTTTTTGGGCATATAAATATGAACTTTATCGACCAAACTTAATGTATTTGTGTAACATGAGGTCCTATGAGTGTCCATCCTATTAAAATTATATCTTTTATCATTATTCTAGGACTATTCAGTTATAAAAAATTTATTTTCAATGATGGCCTAGGAAGTGGTTCAGAGACAGAATGACAGATTTGTACTTGTCAGCTCGGGGATTTGATCTTGCACCTTTCGGCTACTAGTCCAACGTCTTACACTCGGCTACGATACCTGCCCCAAGATAATCAAGGTTAGTGATTCATTTCTCATTTATTTCTGCTTTTTGTGACTCCTCTCTTTGGCTGGAAATGAGAAAAAAAATTGATGCTAGGCTCTGACTAACATAATCATATGGTGTGCTTTCGTGTAAGCTTTTTAAAATCGGACACGATGGGTAGATTAACAAGAAGTTAAGCTTTCATTTTGGTGTTTGCACTTTGTGAAAGTTAAATATTTAAATTATAATTTTTTAGAATTTCGCTAGCGGAACCCTAGCCGTAAGAAGTTTTTAAGCAGTTTGGTTTCATTTGTTCTCAGTCAAGGCATTTACTCCCTTCATGTAACAGTTGAAAGGGGGATAAATCATGTGCAACTAATACTCAGTTCATCATCTACATGTAGACTGGATTTTTCGATTTGGTTTCTGATATTTCTAATACTCCAGCTCAGCACTTGAATACACCATTTTCTTGAACTTGAGAGGTTGAGAAAGAGGGTGAAGAAAGATCAAAGAGTGGTATTTCAACATGAACAGAAACAACAGGACTGTGGCGTTTCCCAGTAAATCGCTATTGAGTTGGAATTTACCAGGTCAACTCACCAGAAACAACACCTTGGTAAAGGCTCTATATTGCTTTTTTGATATTCTGCAATGAAGTGTATCATATCAAGTGTTTTCCTGACATTTCAGATTTTGTGTGGCGGCCAGGGTTTCCAAACGTGTTCCCTGCTACAAGGTTTCCCCAAACTAGGTCCTGGTTTTGGTTTTTTGCCCAGCACTACACAGCTTGGTTCAAATAATTAAAGCTTGATGATGACTTGTTATTTGAATCAGCGTGTGTACTGCTAGGGAAAACCAAACCAGGCCGATTTGGGAAACCCTGTTGTAGGCTTATCGAATGATGAAACAAGAGTTGTGTGTACTAAGACTGTCTTTCCTTCTGTATCTCCTCCTCCTGAGATCTATGTTGAGCGCTACAACCAAAGTGGTTTACGCGACTCTACAGGTTAAGAGTCTATCAACAAGCCGGAATGGTGTGTTGTTTGTGTGCGTGCTTCGTGAGCGTGTGTGCTGCGTGTGATGATTGCAGGGTATGGGAATCCTCATGCTTAAGTTTGTGAGTGTGCATCTGCTTTTAGATGGTCTTTTTGACAGTGGAAAACTTTGTGTAAGTGTATAATTCTCTGCTCTCTTTTTCTGAGTCAGATAGAATACAATTAGTGAATAGATTATTCAATAAATAAGTACAACATTTGCGTCTTTTTTTTCAGAGTAAAATGCGCTGTTGGTGTGTGTTGCCTCATCTCTCTAGAAAAATTTTAAAGGTCATAACAACGAGGAAATGAAATGGAATGTTGAACATTCTTAAAGCTTGTTATAAGGTGCCGTCAATGACAAACAGTACCTGTATGTATTGTTTGTGTCACGTGTTCTCAGCTCTGCGGCCTCTAGGTCACCAGGCTGCTTGTTAGGCGCACACCTGTCACCAGCGTTAGCGCATAATGACACTCCACTGTCTCCATCACCTCCGATCCTACTGCCCTTTATATGTCACTCCCTTTGGAGTTTGTTTTGTGTTTCTTGTTTGTTCTTTATTTATTAACCTTCTTGTCAATAGGGGGGCGCTATTTTCTTGGAAAAAATCGTGCCAATTTTAAACGGCCTCGATCTATTCTAATCAATCAATATGCATATTATTATTACTAATGGATAGAAAACACTACTCAAGTTTCAAAAACTGTTTGAATTATATCTGTGAGTAAAACAGATACTATTTGGCAGCAAACTTTCCAGAGGGAAGTGAAAATCTGAAAACGAGGCTCTGTTTCGGCTGCCTATGAATGCCTTATATTTATGGATATGATGCACTGCATACGCACTTCCACTAGATGTCACAGGCAGGGAAGGTGGAATGGGGTGTTAGCTTGATCTGAGGTTGACAAGAGCTTTTTGGAATGACGTGTCAGAATTTCTTTCTCTACGTAGGCGGCAGGGAACACTCCATATTGTGTTTATAAGCGTTCGGTATACAGGCTAGTATCTCCGCTATGATTTTATTGAATACACTGTGATAATAATCGTAAAGCAGGTTTCAACCGAGTTCTACTCAGTTTATTCAACGTTTATTTGGACTTATGGATTTTCGTTTATGGTCAAGAGAAGATGGGCATGTTCGCGCACATGGCTAGCTAAGGTTGCTAATTCGAATGAGAAATGACATTCTAAAACAAACAGATTTATTCTTGACCAAGGATCCTTGTAGCAGAGATTTCTGATGGAAGCTCAGCAATAAGTAGGACCCAATTTATGATGTTATGTTCCTATTTCTGTGAGAATGTTTGTCGTTGTGTTTTTCCGCTTTGATTTTGGGCGCTCTCTGCAATAACGTAAGCTGGACTGTCGTAACTGAGTTATTTTTAGAACTAACACGGCCGATTGCCATGTAAGAATAAGCTATCTTATATTTGCTGTCCAAATGTATTTTTTAGTAAGTCTTGAATAGTTATTTGATTAGATTGGTGCTCAAGATTTTCCCGGACATTGTTATTGCCTAGTATACATTGTTAACCACGATTGGTGCGCTAAAATATGAGAATTTTCGAACAAACAATATTGTAGTTGTGTTATGATGGTGTAATATGATGTTATAGGACTGTCATCTGATGAATTTTGAGAAGGTTAGTGAAAAAATMTATATCTTTTGCTGGTTTATTCGTTATCGCTACTGTTGGCTTGAATCAATGCTGTTGTGTTTTTGGCTATTGTGGTAAGCTAATATAATGCTATATTGTGTTTTCGCTGTAAAACACTTAAAGAATCGGAAATATTGGCTGGATTCACAAGATGTTTGTCTTTAATTTGCTGTACACCATGTATTTTTCATAAATGTTTTATGATGAGTATTTAGGTCTCTGTAATTGTTCTAGCTGCTTCGGTGCTATTTCCGATTGTAGCTGCAATGTAAAACTGATTTATACCTCAAATATGCACAATAATTGTGTGTAACAGTGATAACACCAAGTAAAACTGAAATGATAACTTAAAACACAAAATATAAATATCCATTAACAAACTTCTTATAGCTTATTGACAAGAAGTTAACTGACTTGCCTAGTTAATCAAGCTAGCCGTCTTGACTACTTCCTAGTCTCGTTCTGGTTGACATCAAAAGTTTAAAAAAATATTAATTGGAGACCGAATGCAATTGGACCACCATCTAATTGGCCTTCATATAACTCTTACAGAATTCCCATGTGGACAAGGATATTGTAAATGTAATCAAAGCCTATTGGATGACAATTTGTTCTTAAATGACAAAATAATGAATAACTGACTTTTTCTGTACAACATAGGTACAGCAGATCCCCTTATTGTACGGGACACTTTCAAATGTACTTTTAGAGGCCATTCAATACAATACTCATCATTAAAACAAATGCAGTTTAGGTCAAAAGAGATTAGACTAATAAAGGAAATAGAGGAAGTAACAGCGCAGGTAGATGGTAATGGAAACTGTACTATAGAGGCACAAAATAGGTTAGAGGAAAAACAAAAGGAATCGGAGGTACTTATTCAAGAACAATCAAGTGTAATGTATTGCAAAATGGATGGAAAATGGTGAAAAATGCACAACATTTACAGAATTTACAGAAACTCGTTACAAATGATGCAGTTACCCATGATTCACCAAATTATATTTTGAAAGAGGAAGCAAAATATTTTAAGCATGTTTTCTTTTCAGTCTCCTCCATCCCCACCGAATGATGTTAACTGTAAGGATTTCTTTCCTAATAATAATGTAAAATTAACAAATTTACAGAAATACCTGTGTGAAGGCCAACTTACAGGAGAGGAACTTTTTGAGGCAATGTCACGACTTCCACCGAAGGTGGCTCGTCTCCCTGTTCGGGTGGCGCTCGGCGGTCGTCACCGGTCTACTAGCTGCCACCGATTCCTTTTTATTTTCTGTTGGTTTTGTCTTGATTGTTTTCACCTGTATCTTATTTGTTGTTAATTAGGGGCTATTTAAACTCACAGGTCCCGCCTGCTTTTGTGCGGGCTTACCCTTTATGTCAGTGGTGTATTATTGTTTTGCTCTTATGTGTTTGCTGTCCGTTGTTTTCCCTGGTTGGGGGACTTATCGGTTCATTGGTCAGTTTTGCCTGGTTGTTGGCTGGACCCAGCTGAATAAAACGTATTCATTGGAAGCACTGCTCTCTGCACCTGACTGCACACCCACCACTCCTAGTGATCCGTGACAGGCAATAAAATATTTTCAGTCTGGAAATACACCAGGGATTGACAGTATACCAGTAGAGGTATATCAGACCTTTTTAATGTACTCAAATATCCATCATTAGCATGTTTTAATTACTCTTATAAAAATGGTAGACTTTCAAAACTGGAGGCCTCTAACACTTCAATGTTACGATGCAAAAATCCTGTCAAAATGCATAGCACATAGAATATAAAAGGTTTTTACCAGATATTGTTCATCCTGTTCAGGCAGGTTTTTAACATGGACAACGTATTGGAGATATGAGAYCGGGATAGTAACTGGTTGTGCCAGACAGGTACTTTTACCTATCTGAGACACGAGAGGGAAGGTATATGGGTAATTTAGCATGGAGGAATTTGTTAAGTACCCCTCGCCAAATGTCTCTCTGCCTAAGAGA
>NW_019950927.1:7771-11656 GCF_002910315.2 Salvelinus sp. IW2-2015 | reverse complement strand
TGCCCTTTGGAGCAGACATGAAAAATGCCATGCCTTTTCATTGCCAAAAGTCCCTGATCTCTCTAAAATATATGTTTGCCAGGTTTGTTCCAGTCTGGAGGATGTTTCTCATTTCTGGGAAGCGAAAGTCAACATTGTCCCATCTGAGTGGGAATCTCCTTGGCCACAACAACATCAGGCTCCAGACAATGTGATGCTGTAAAGGAGAAAAGCAGACAAAAATAGACCAGACATTATTAAAACCTTTGCATACAGAAAAACATTCAGTCAAGCTATAAGCTCAAAGTAAAAAAGATAAATACCTGAAGTGTTGCTTGTTCACTCTCCATCCCGTACTGTGGCAAGAAGCAGGTTCATGCTGAAAAAAAGGGCAATAGTCGAGAACATGGGTGGCATCCTTACTTTTTTAAAGAAATAAAATTAGTGCCGTGTTCACATCTCTCCCCAAATGGAACCTTTGTGAATGCTTGTACTAATCATTTAGAGCATAGTGAACCTAATGATTCCAACATCTTTAAATCACCGTAAGAGTAATACCATCCCATCCAGGTGGTTTGCCTTTATTCATGCTATCCAGTCCTTTATTCGTATCTATCCAGTGGCCTTTATTCATGCTATCAATGCCTTTATTCATGCTATCCAATGCCCTTTATTCATGCTACCAATGCCCTTTTAGTTCGAGAGTTTTGTTCCCCAGCAAGGTTACTTCCTGCCATTGAGAGAAGAAAGAGTTATTTCATTCTTTTAGAAAAGACTTAGTCTCGGTTGTGGGATTTACATTCAAGCGTGTACAGTTCTATAGAAGTGGAGATTATTGATTCATTTGTTCTGATAGAAATCCCGCCTGTTCAAATAGTTGCTATATCAGCTAATTGGTAATTACTGCATAGGCTGTTGGCCAGTAAACGACTGGACGATTACCATGATCTAACTCGATGCGATGGCAGATTCTGCTCTCTACCTATCAGTAATGGAAGTTCTGTCATGACTTGGAAAGAGTAACTATCTACCTGTCTATAAAGATGTGTTTGTTGAGAATGCTTTCTAACCACATTAACATTCTCCAATTCTATATCTTCTTTAATTGTATTATTCAACCCAGATGCAAAGGCGTTGCATTATTTTAACAAAACCTTCTGTTGCATCACATAGAATCTGGGGCTCTTCGACGAATATTTATGGTCATTATGAATTTAGTTCCATTTCAAATTCAGCACCAAAATGTTGTTTTTATAAGAAACGTGAAACGCCATCTTTCGCTTCTTTAGGAGATTCTGAAATTTGAATTGTCAAGTATTTAAGCATTGGGTGGTTTCAGACAAGCTCATTGTCGAATTCTATTTCTTGGTTAAGAAAAAGTGTTAATAATAGTCTGAAACGATTCGTGCAGAATGATTTATAACCTGTTTGAGTCTAGAAAGTGTCCTCTTTTGCTTTTAGGATTATGTCCTCACCAAGCATCCATATTGAGGTTGTAATCAAAGATATATGCTGGAGAGCCCTGGTTGCGTGTAGATGTATTGGTCTTAATAGATTTGTCCTGCATGTCCGAAAATGACCATTTCCATGTGTGTCCCAATAACCAATGGAATTCAGTTTATTCTAACAAATGTTCAGAGAATCAAAACACCTTAGGATCATTATCAATTTGGGCTACCACATTAATAAGGAAATTTCCTTTCCCATTATGGATACTTTAAGAAAGTGAGTCTGCGTCTTGGTCTTCGCCTTTACCCAGGAGGTGATTTAGAGTTCTGACTTATCATTATATAACTAAAAATGTTATTGTTTGGGCTGATGAAAAACATATGGGAATTGGCACCAATTTCATTAATATGATTAAAATACTATATGCCATTCCCTCAGCTATAGTTATAAAATGCAATATCTTCTTTGCGCCGTATAGATTYACTAGAAGCAGTAGACAAGGCGATCCAATTTCGCCTTTCCTATTCTTATTATCCATGGAATCCCTTGCCCAGCCAAATTCGTCAAATTGACGGAAATAACAAACTTCCCTAAAATCTACTGATCAATTMATCTCATTATACACAGACAATATTTTATTTATCTACACAATATATGCCAATCGCTCCCAAATGCATTGAAGATCATAAACTAAGCTTCATCTCAAGTTATACAATTAATCTAACCAAATCAGCCCTACTGCCTCAAGACACCGATGGAGSACTCCCTCTCTACTTACGGTATCCCAATTGTTTCTMATTTTAAATATTTGAAAGTAGATATATTTCTTTMCGTAGATAAAACCATTGCCAGAAGCTTTAACAGAACGCTCAAATCAATTCGASTTCAGTAGATGGAATAATATCCCAGCTGCTTTAACCYGCAGAATATCTATTGTCAAAAATATTATATTGGAAAGGCTGAATTTCTGTAGTAGAATTTTTCCATTGCTTCCCCTTCTGGTTATTGGGATAAAATTCATAGTGCAGTTTCAAAATGTATATGGCAAAGTAAACAATCCTGGATAAAATTAACACATTTACAAAGAGGGAAAGACGTAGAACGACTATCTATCTGTACTGAACTTTAAATTGTATTTCCAGGCTCTASCATTTCACACCATTCTAAATTGGTTAGGACATGACTCTTCTGCCCCCTGGCTGAGTATAGAGAGAAATATGGTGTCTCATATTGCCCTGGAAGAGGTAGTCTTCACTGATATATCCTTAAATGTAAACTACGCTTTGGTCCTATTATTGCTCAAACTATTTCTACTGGGCGCAAAATTGAAAGAAAAAAAAAACGACGTAACTGGGATTCAAAATGGAATGACCATACTTCAATATTTCACAATAATGCCTTGCGATCTAGAGGGCGGACTTTTACATCCCCCCCAATGGTCCAAATTTGGAATCCATGCCTCTACCATGGACAGTAATGGTTTTCAGAACATTACAAGATTTGAAAGATACATACACATTACCAGGCAACTCCTTTTTTCTAGATTTAGAAATTAGGTCAGCTATGCTGACCTATGGACAACTACCGAACCATCCAATGATGGGACTTGTAAATAAATACATACATCTGGGCTCTCGAAAAGGACTGAGCTCTACAATATATAAACAACTTTTGGAAAGCTCASATTCCGAGTTACCAATTAAAAAAGCATGGTCCACAGATCTAATTGAATCTGAACAACSCTTAAACTGGAAAAKAATATGAAAAAATAAAACATTGGCATCCTTGTAATCTGAACCATCAACTTCTACATTTTAATTTTAATTTGTTCACAGTATTTAACACCAAGGAAACTTTTACAATTAAATTGGCCCAAACTCCCAACTGTTCACTGTGTCCCCTAAATCAGGTAGGCACATTCCTTCATATGATGTGGGAGTGCCCTGCAGTTAAATGCTTCTGGGGCAAAGTGACAAAATTAATCTAGAAGTGCATTAATTTAAATAATGCTTTGCATCTATAATGTTATTTAATAATGATAGCCCCTCGAATCTCAAGAAGATTACTACTGGCAGGCAGCACCAGGYTAGGCGAGGTGGGAAACATGGTTTCCAGTTGGGGAGAGAGGATGCAGGTGGGTGGATAGGACTGAATGAGAACGTAGCAACCACACCTACGGGCGAAGAAAACAAACCATTCTAAAATGGGAGCTTTCAAGTTCTAAAATGGGAGCTTTCATTGACAAAGTTAAAAGAGCACATGAAAGATTTGCAGCATGTGCCAAACACTAGGCTGCTCAGACTGGGGAGAAAGGATTGTGTATTCGGCAGCTGTAACAGACGACTGCTAGAATGAACATATTCTATATCCAGTCAGTACTGTGAGGGAAGAAAACGATTTATGCACCTTACAAAGCAGACTAATGTGAAGTGTGTAATTGTGTAGTATCCAGCAGAG
>NW_019950927.1:0-7057 GCF_002910315.2 Salvelinus sp. IW2-2015 | reverse complement strand
TGTGTTAACTTCTTGTCAATACAGGGGGTGGCTGTTTCAACTGTCGACATTTACGTTCCCAAATAAAACGCCTCGACTCAATTCTTGCTCGTACATATGCATATTATTATTACTCTTGGATAATAGAAAACATTTCTAGTTTTCTAAAACCTTTTGAATATGTCGTGGGGACCCAGAACTTTTTCTACAGCGACAAATCATGACAGGACATGCGAAGTCTGAAACTAGGCTCTGATCTCGGATCAGTTTAAAACTCTGTGTGGCGCCTATGGATCGAAATGAACTTCCCTGAATGTCAGTAACCAAGAGAATGGAATGGTGTTCTACGTATCTCAGAGTCTATAAAAGGCAAGAACAAGGTGCGCTCTCCTTTATCGACTTCGCGCCATTACGCAAACGCAAAGACCCAGAGTAGCATTTTGAAACGCTCAGTTATTCGGCCTTAAGATATGTCACGTTCTGTAATTTCCATCGTTATAGTGTTAGAACATCATAGACGAAGTTATTTGAAAACCGATTATATCACGTTTATGCGAGTAATTGCTAATTTTCGGAGGCTTTTGTGTATTGCGTTTGAGGATTTGGGATCAGTGTGTGCCGTAGCTAAATGTTACTGCTAGTTCCGAAGTGAACAGTACTTTTACAACAAAGAAGATTCTTTGGACAAAAGGACACCTTTGCCCAAGATTCTGATGGAGCTCGTCCAAATAAGCTTTTATGATTTTCTCGTAATTTATGTGGAAAAATGTAAACGCTTTCTCGGGCCATTGTTCGCACTAGTCTGGCTGGCAACGCACACACTGTATGTCTAGTAACCGTTTAATTTTAAAAAATCTAACTCAGCGGTTGCAATTACAACTAATGAATTTTCATAGCTGTCCACCTGTAATTTTTTTAGTCAAACTAATCGATAAATAATCGTAAACTTAGGTGCCTTCTAAGATCGCCCGCCAGGAATGCTGCCCCATCATTTTGACAATTACATTGCATAACAGATTTTGTGATGCTAAATATGCACATTTTCGAACAAACTCTATATGCAGTTAATATGATGTTACATGGACTGTCTCCTCAAGAATCTGAGAAGGTTGTGTAAAAAATTAATATATTTTGGTTGGTGATAACTGTTATCGCGCTTTGCCTGAAATCAATGCACGGGGTGATGTTAGCTCATTGGTAATGCTAATATACGATAAGTAATTGTGTTCTCGCTGTAAAAACTTAGAAATCTAAATATATGTGCTGGTAATTCACAAGAGTTGGGCTTTCATTGTGTGTACATTGTTATTTTCAGAACAATGTCTTAAGATGAAATTGTAATACACGTTGGCTCTCTTATTACTTCTAGCCATTTGGGGAGTTTTGTGATAGTGGCTGCCAATGTAAACTTGATTTAGACCTGAAAAATGCACATTTTTCTAAAAAACATATTGCTATACACATAAATAATATTATCAGACTGTCATCTTATGAAGTTTTCTGTTAGTGGCTATATATATCTTTATTATGTCGACTTATATAGCTAACTGATGAGTTAAAAAAACTGTGGAGTAAAAAAGTGGTGTCTTTGCAACAGTGGGTTACTTAATAGATTCTAACATATTGTGTCCCTGGTAAAACATTTTAAAAAATCAGAAATGATGGCTGGAGTCACAAGAGTTGGGCTTTCATTTGCTGTTATGCTGTGTATTTTCAGAAAATTGTTTAGATGAATTATTTTGCTAAATTGACGTCCGGTCTCTGTAATTAATTTGGTCTCTGATAATTATTCCGCGTGCCTGTCCAACGCTATTTCAGATTGCCGTGCAACTGATAGAACTTATTTATACCTGAAATACAAATTTTTCTAAAAAAACATATGCTATAACCATAAACATGTATCAGACTGTCATCTTATGAAGTTGTTCATTTTATGGTCTATAATATTCTTTATTAGTCGAAATTGTGATATAGTGCCATGCAGGAAAAAATGGTGGAGAAAAAAAAAGTATGTGTCTTTCTATCGTGGTTAGCTAATAGATTTACATATTGTGTGTCTTCCCTGATAAACATTTTTAAAAAATGGGAAATTGATGGCTGGATTCACAAGTCTGATCTTCATTTGGTGTCTTGGCTTGTGATTTCATGAACATCTGATTATTAGTGAATATCCCTGTGCTTAGGGCTGGCTTATCGCTAGTCAGCTTATTTTGGATGGGGGTCCCGATCCGGTTGTGACCGTTGAGGTAGGTTGACGATTGGTGTACAAGCCATACATGTCGCCGATTGCGCAACCATATCCTCGATATCGATCACTTATTGCGGGGGGGGAGGGAGGGGGCGGTGGTCTTCTCATGCTGTAACCCATGTATTTGATGATGTTTCCAAGATGGCAGCAGTTCGACGTGTGTTTGTCTTGTCCCGGATAATAGTCCTAGTTTTTTTCGTATTGCATCGTATATATTTTATTTCACTTTCCATTAGGACGAATATACATTCCCCCTCACCCATGTGTAACGATCTGCTATTCTTTTATACTTTAAACCGAACCCCAATTCAGAAGCTAGCCAATAACTAGCCTAGCTAGCTAGTAGTCAGTTAGCCACTGTGCGGTCATTCACCCCTTAACTCGCACACACCAGCTTCAGCTCGGCCAATACTGCCAGTCTTGCAAGCGCGATATCAACCCAGCATATCAGACTGCTTTTCACTCCAATCACCGATTTTTTTCCCCTTCTACTTCACACGGATTTTCACGCTCGGCTAGCTAGCTACAGCTTATTTGCACGCTATCTAGCTGCAACCGTGTCTATTGGCTTACGTCGATCCCGAGAAACGTAATTATTCCGGACGCTAGCTGAGGAGCTTCCATCAGCAATATACTGGGCTACATCACCATATACCGACACCGTTTTTTTTTTTTTTTTGCTGCAATACTGGAGCCCCCGGGCCTTCACCGGGAGGTCGCCCGCTCCCCCCATTTTTTTTGGTGGGGCAGCGGAGGCAGGGGAGAGGAGGGGCCGGCCGAAAAAAAACCCCTTTTGGGGCCCCCCCCCCCCGGGGAAGGTGCGGGGAGGGCCGCCGGGTTTTTTTTTTTTGGGGCGTTGTCCGTCGGCGTCAACAAAAAACTTCTTATTTGCTTTGCGGGGGGGCTCTCCCCCCCTCTCCCCCCGAGCGGAGTTATCCACTGGCACCCCGTCCGACGTTACTGAACGTCTTCTGGGCCCTAATTGTTAGCTGTTTATCGGCTGCTTATCTGAATAGTATAATGACAATTTATTATTAATTTATTATTGATTATTTTATTAATTATTTTTTTATTTTACTTGGGCATATATACTATTTTGCCAATTTTGGGATTGTCCCTCTAACACGGAACCACTAACTAGCCGACGGATTACGCACGAAGGTTATCTACAATTAGACTCCCATCCATGCTATCTTGCTACGGATAGCCCTTGCCCCCGGCCTACTGTCTGGTCGCCGTGACCCCAACAACTCTTACTCACTGGACCTTTATTGACTCACTCGATTTAAGCATGCATCTTCCTAATGTAATATGCCTTGTTCTATTGTTGTTTTGGTTTAGTGTTTAATGGCTTATATTTCCCTGTAGAGATTCGGCCCTGCTCACTATAACCATATCAACTCTCAGTTCACACACATATGCGATGACATCACCTGGTTTCCAATGATGTTCTAGAGACAATATCTCTCTCATCATACCTCCATACCAGTTTACTCCACTGTATCACCACTCTACCATACCTTTGTCTGTACATTCTTCCTTTAAGCCTATTTTACTCGCCCACCAGAAACTTCTTTTACTCTCTGCTCAAGAGCTCTCGAACGACAACTTCTCATAGCTTTTAGCGTACCTTATCTACTCCTCTCTGTTCCTCTGGTGATGTAGAGGTGAATCCAGGGCCTGGTACTAGCCTCCACTCCGCTCTTCCCCAGGCTCTTTTTTTGATCGACTTCTGTTAACGTATAGCCTTGGCTTTCATGTATGTTAATATTAGAGCTCTCCTAAGTTTGTTTTGTTCACTGCTTTAGCACCTCTGCAACCCGGATTGTTTTAGCCGGGTGTCCCTTGAATCTGTTAGAAAGACCGCCACCAAAATTCAGACATTTTCATCCCAATTACAAGAATTTTCAGACAAGATAGAAGGCAAAGGGGGCGGGGTGTTGCAATCTACTGCAAAGATTGCCTGCAGAGCTCTGTTTTACTATCACAGGTCTGTTCAACAAATTTTTATTGAACTTCTACTTTTAAACATCCACTCTCTAAAACAAGTCTCCTCACCGTTGCGCCTGCTATAGAGCACCCTCTGCCCCCAGCTGTGCTCCTGACACTATAATGTGAACTGGATTGCTCCCATCATATCTTCAGAGCTGTGCTGCTAGGCGACTAATCTGAACATGCTCAACACAAGCACTACAATCTAAGCTTGATGCCTCAATCTCACAATCATCAATGAACTCCCAGGTCACCACAATCCGTAACGTCGGGTCCTCTAGATATCAATCCTAACAAAACTTGCGCCTCAAAATACACTCTGCTGTTTTCACCAAGATCTCAGCGATCATGCCTCATTGCCTGCATCCGTAATTGGGTCAGCGGTCAAACGACTCCATCCATATGTCAAACGCTCCCTGACCTTCAGCGAGCAGGCCTTTCTAATCGACTGCGGGGTATCTGGGAAGGATTTGCTTCATCCGTCAGTAGAGGATGCTGGACATTTTTTAAAATGCTTCTCACCATTTGAAATAAGCATGCCCCATTCAAGAATTTAGAACCGGACAGCTAACACACACTCTGTGTGGTTACAGTAGGCTAACGTATGTCAATGGTTTTAGGAACAGCAGTAACATCAGGCAGGATTTAGGCTACCAACTGCCTAGCCAGTTGTAGCTCAATCTTGGGTGCAATGATCAKGTTCCCGCACTGACTGACTGTGTGGAGGCTCATTGATTTAACATTACGTTAGCCTACATGCTACACTAGTAAAGTTATAAATGATATAGCTGTCGGCTATATTAGCCACGACCGTTCTTTGTGCAGCTTCAAATGTCGATCAAAGTTGGAAATTGTTGCACCTCCGTCTGTAATTTTCTTCCCGCATGTTTTGCAAGTTACAGTCCGTTTTTTGTTGATACAGCGTTGTCTTTATATCCGAAAATAATCATTTTGGGTATCATCTTTCCAAGGGCTCCATCTGAATTCACRCGCCGACATTCCTCTGCACTGCCACGTACAACTTTTTCTCAGCTGGCACAATTTGATTGGCTGCTGTCCGATTCAAAATGTAATCTGTTAAATGAAGAGTTGATGCGCTGCACACTTTTTTTAATAGCATCATTTTTTATATTTGGGCTTGGGGAGGGTATCAAGTCAGGTCGAGTCAAAAGGCTCAAGTCCAAGTCAAGTCACGAGTCATTGYTGTTAAAGTCAAAGTTGAGTTGCAAGTCATCATATTTGTGACGCGAGTCTGACTTGAGTCCAAGTCATGTGACTCGAGTCCACARCTCTGCTGGATACTACACAATTACACACTTCACATTAGTCTGCTTTGTAAGGTGCATAAATCGTTTTCTTCCCTCACAGTACTGACTGGATATAGAATATGTTCATTCTAGCAGTCGTCTGTTACAGCTGCCGAATACACAATCCTTTCTCCCCAGTCTGAGCAGCCTAGTGTTTGGCACATGCTGCAAATCTTTCATGTGCTCTTTTAACTTTGTCAATGAAAGCTCCCATTTTAGAACTTGAAAGCTCCCATTTTAGAATGGTTTGTTTTCTTCGCCCGTAGGTGTGGTTGCTACGTTCTCATTCAGTCCTATCCACCCACCTGCATCCTCTCTCCCCAACTGGAAACCATGTTTCCCACCTCGCCTAYCCTGGTGCTGCCTGCCAGTAGTAATCTTCTTGAGATTCGAGGGGCTATCATTATTAAATAACATTATAGATGCAAAGCATTATTTAAATTAATGCACTTCTAGATTAATTTTGTCACTTTGCCCCAGAAGCATTTAACTGCAGGGCACTCCCACATCATATGAAGGAATGTGCCTACCTGATTTAGGGGACACAGTGAACAGTTGGGAGTTTGGGCCAATTTAATTGTAAAAGTTTCCTTGGTGTTAAATACTGTGAACAAATTAAAATTAAAATGTAGAAGTTGATGGTTCAGATTACAAGGATGCCAATGTTTTATTTTTTCATATTKTTTTCCAGTTTAAGSGTTGTTCAGATTCAATTAGATCTGTGGACCATGCTTTTTTAATTGGTAACTCGGAATSTGAGCTTTCCAAAAGTTGTTTATATATTGTAGAGCTCAGTCCTTTTCGAGAGCCCAGATGTATGTATTTATTTACAAGTCCCATCATTGGATGGTTCGGTAGTTGTCCATAGGTCAGCATAGCTGACCTAATTTCTAAATCTAGAAAAAAGGAGTTGCCTGGTAATGTGTATGTATCTTTCAAATCTTGTAATGTTCTGAAAACCATTACTGTCCATGGTAGAGGCATGGATTCCAAATTTGGACCATTGGGGGGGATGTAAAAGTCCGCCCTCTAGATCGCAAGGCATTATTGTGAAATATTGAAGTATGGTCATTCCATTTTGAATCCCAGTTACGTCGTTTTTTTTTTCTTTCAATTTTGCGCCCAGTAGAAATAGTTTGAGCAATAATAGGACCAAAGCGTAGTTTACATTTAAGGATATATCAGTGAAGACTACCTCTTCCAGGGCAATATGAGACACCATATTTCTCTCTATACTCAGCCAGGGGGCAGAAGAGTCATGTCCTAACCAATTTAGAATGGTGTGAAATGSTAGAGCCTGGAAATACAATTTAAAGTTCAGTACAGATAGATAGTCGTTCTACGTCTTTCCCTCTTTGTAAATGTGTTAATTTTATCCAGGATTGTTTACTTTGCCATATACATTTTGAAACTGCACTATGAATTTTATCCCAATAACCAGAAGGGGAAGCAATGGAAAAATTCTACTACAGAAATTCAGCCTTTCCAATATAATATTTTTGACAATAGATATTCTGCAGGTTAAAGCAGC
>NW_019950926.1:0-7058 GCF_002910315.2 Salvelinus sp. IW2-2015 | reverse complement strand
CTCAACACAAGGCTGCCAAGTTCCAGATCTCCTGCCACAGTAGAGACCACCCTGTCGCCTTTACGCCATCTGTCTCGAGCGCGAACATGAAACCCATTGTGCTCTAACTAACAAACATCTCATCTGTGCTATCATTTACGTCACGTTATCCAGAGCGACTTCCGAGAGAGTCATGGACGAAGATTCCACGGACTACAGATGCACATACCCTCTGTCCCACCCCGGCTGACGATGGAGGGAGCATTGAACCCACAACCCTGGCGTTGCAAGCGCCATATCGAACAGGCGTACTCGAAGACTTGCTAGACGCGCGCGACACGGGATCAGCAGCAATGAACTGAACAGGCTTGATATCATGATCTCAAACACTAATGAAGTCTGTTGACTGGGGTGCGTGATGAATTAGCATTTGTATTAGTATCAACGAAACTAGGGACACCATCACAAACTCTATATAGAGTGGCTGCTTCAGTAGTAATGTCACCTACGTTACATGCTAGTAATTAGCAAGATCACACGTATATCTCAGTCTATCGAGACTCTGTGTAAGCAGAACTGCCTGGGCATTACGTACAGTAACAAATAATACAGGTTAGAGTCTAATGACTCAACATACTAACGCCAGCCAATACAATTGTTCTTGAGAGCCCAGACGGTACGGGCTTTGGATCAAACGAACAGCCCACACTAGCAAACTTCCGAAGCGAGACTTGCCGCACCCGAAGGCTAAGACACTTATACTCAGCCTGAACAGGCTCGGACTGAACATCCTCTACGTAGTAGCTACAATGAGATGCGATACGAGTATAACAAGCAAAACACAGGCTGAGACTCTACGTCGTGTGGGTAGAGAGAAGCACTAAGCCCAAAATCTAGCATGAAACAGGCTGACAACACTACGCGTCTCTGCAGTGGTCTGCTTCCTGGATGGCATGGTGACGAAACAGCTAAAACACCTCTACGGCTGGCGAGCATTACGAACAGGCTGAAACTCTACAGCTAGCTGTGAGCATCAACGAACAGGCTGAGACCTCTACGACTGAACGAGCATTACGAACAGGCTGAAAACTTCTACGGCTGGAAGCATTGACGAGAAAAAGGCTGAAACTTCGACGGCTGATGTTGCAGCATTACGAACAGGCTGAGAACTCTACAGGCTGGTGAAGCATTACAGAACAGCTGAAAACTTCTACGGCCCCCGTGAGCAATTTACGAAAAGCTAAAACTCTTAACGGCTGGGCGAGCATTACGAACAGGCTGAAACTCTACAGCTGTGGTGCAGCATACGAACAGGCTGAGACTCTACCGCGGGCGAGCATACGAAACAGGCCAAAAACTCTACGGCTGGCGAGCATGTACGAACAGGCTGAAAACTCTACAGCTTGGTGAGCATTAACGAACAGGCTGAACTCTGACGACTGACGAGCATTACGAACAGGCTTAAAACTCTACCGCTGGCGAGCATTACGAACAGGCTGAAACTCTACGGCTGGAAGAATGCAATTACCAGAAACAGGCTAGTCACACCATCTCTCCTACGCTCTCTTGGTCGAAGGCACAGCAGCCTCCGTTTGAAGTTGGTGAAGAGACATACACCGTGCACACAAACCAGAGCTGAGACTCTATGGCTAGGCGAGGCATTACGAAAAAACAGCCTAAAAACTCTAATGGCTTTGGCGAGCATTACGAAAACAGGCTAAAAAGCTCTACGGCTGGTGAGCAATTACGAACAGGCTGAGACGCTAATTGGCTTAAGCTGTGAGCGCAATTACGAAACCAGCTGAGACTCTATGGCTGACAAGAGGAGCAGGGAGCACCTTAAGGAGCCATACAATCCAGCGTCTAGCAAAGGACACTCGTACAGGAAACAGGAGCTCCAACAGTAGAAGCCCTGGGCATGAAAGACAGCACACATACAGTATATCAAGAGCATACAGACAAACTATGAACTGGACACACTGAATAAAGCTAGAAGCGACACAACCTATTTCTACGAACTACGAGGCTGAATGCATCCTCACTCTGTATATGGTCTGTTACACAGTGGGCCGCGTGAGCATCTACGAACAGCATAAAGTCTATGCTGTTACCCAGTCCACCGCGTCACCATCGCACTTACGAAACAGAGATCAAGCTGCGAAAGACTCAACGCAGTACTATCTAACCTGGTTACGCGCGAGCGACTCAAATACAACAGAACAGGCCTTGATCAATGAAAGAGCTCCACGAGACTATAGGAGTGAAGCATTAACGAACAGCATGAGAAAACCCATCGGCACAGCACCTGAATGGTAAAAGTGATTTCCCTTGTAGGCTTCTTGGATTCAATTTACCCGAAAACATGGCTACATGTAAACTTGCTTAGGTCGATAGACAAAAGATGTCACAGTAAGCATTGAAATACAGAAGCGTATGTTACCACTGATAATCTTTACTTGACCGACTTTCCTTCTTTCCTCCCAAACCCCCTACGTGATGTCACTCTGCTAGCCGAACACGAGCGCCCTCTCGAAACCAGACCACTCTATCTCTACCACGTCTGCTAATGGGCCAGAGGATCACAATGTCAGCGAACGAACAGCTGAGAACTCTACGGCGGCAGCGCAAGCATTCGAGCACCACTACTACAGGTAGTGAGATCGACCTGCTGAGGACGACTGGTGAGCGATAATTGTCAATCCTGGAGACCAAGAGCTGATTCCACAAAAGCACGCACTACAACAAAACATCGTAGTAGGAGCGACCTTGTCAGACAGAGCATTCACGATAGTGACACACCGAGCTTATAAGAAGCGTCTATAAACTGTTGTCTAACCTGTGAGCCAACCCAACCAAACGAACTGTCGATCTAGATACTCCTGTACAGCCCTCCAGCGAGTTGTTTAGACATTATCCCAAGGTACCTGAGAACAGGCCTGAATTCACGAACATTCATCTTGGATGATCGCTTAGTATGCGTGAATAGACAATTAAAACAACCTGAACAGGCTAAAATACTCCAGCGCTGGTATCCAAGAGGTCAGTATAAATCAATTACACTCTCTCTAATATAAGCTCCTATAGCGTGTCTGCTAATCCACACTGTGCGATCATATCTTTATCGTATCACCATGTGCGATTAACTACACATATTATTGTGTGAGTGCTAGATGACCTCTGTATGGAATTAATAATAAATCAAAGCTGAGACATTATATAACGAGATATCCAGGTCACTATGCAAGCTGTTCATAGATTGGGCTGTTTGAGTCAGAGAAAGAGTCTTGACAATCTGACCAGATCGCCCAACATAACAGAAGCTGGAGTAAAGGCCTACTAGCTTATATCGTGCGATAGGAAACGCGTGAGCATTCACCCAATATTCACGTTTCACTAAGAGAGCACCGTCTCATATCTCTAGACCAATAAATTAGGAAAACATCAAATCAAATTTATTTGTCACCAAGTGCCCGACCTACAACGAGTGGAGCATGATTAGTTAGTAGACAACGTACTATTTCACACGACTCTATTCTATCGGTAACGGGTAGGTAGACATCCAAGGCCAGTGAACGGAAGACACTTCTAAAACTCGTTTATCGCTCTGGCAAGCTTGACAGTCCAGTCTATCGGGAACTCAGCCTTACATATCCTCTCAGACCAGAGCTAAGTAGGATCTGACAGAGTACACGATATGAAAACAGTAGACTGTAGGTCTCTGACCATATTATCTCTTATTCGAGCCCTGTAAATCGAACTCACACAATATACGGAACACGTGATACTCGCACATAGACCTCTAACTCTGAGTCCTATAAGAAGGCCCAGTTTATTGCTCTTTAACTGACGAAGCACGAAGCATTATTCAGCTGTGACAAGCAATATATCGAGTCTCTGGAGAGCTGCATCAAAGGGACGTTCTAAACATGAGCATCACAGAGTCTATGCCAACATCGTATACAGAGCTAAAACTATATGGCTGAGCGAGCAATTTATAAACGTACAGGCTAATAAATCTTATCATACACTGTGGGATTAGCTAAACACAACGTGCCAATCAGAACACGTGAAGCGAGTGTGTGATCTGACTACAAGGAGCATGGAGAGGCCTCCTAACGGGCCTTCATGTGTAAGCATATTACCATAAAAAGGAACTGCATAGCGTCTCCAAATGTCTTCTAGCAAGCTAGTTGCAATTGACACTAACACGAAACACAGACATGTCCACACTGAGTAAATCTCTCTATGCGGACATAGAATCCGAATAAGTATGTGTCGAATTACTAAATTTACATAGCTAGTAAGAAACAATCAATAAATCGGGCGTTGTTCTTTGACACACAGAAGAAGCACATCACAATACAATCGCTAGAAAGTGACCACCCAACAGCTGTCTGGATCGGAACTCACCCATGGGCTTATTTAGGCGAGTCTATTAGACGAGATACAAGTGAGCTTAGTATTAAAATAAACTCAAAGAGCGCTATGCGTAAAACCCCACGGACGATATCGATAGAGCATAGACCATCAATCATCAGCATGCAAATCAACGTGAGCATTACAAACAGGCTAAAACTCTACGTCTGGTCGTGCGAGCATTAAAACAAATAACAAGAGTCTAAAAATAATTTAGCTGCTACAAACATAAAACATCGTTATCTAGTAATGATGTGAGAGACATAGTTAACACGGCGACAAATACAGAATCACACGCACGCACCTAAAATACATAAGCTTCTCTAACCTCTCACCATTAACGGCTAGAAGAACGGCGATCAGAGTTTATCTGCACATTCATTGTGTCTATATATAAACTAACTATTTAATGCTCTTGTGAACTTGTCATGCACACTCATCATTACGAATACAGGCTGAAGAAATAACATTCTTAAACCAGTCTGACCCCAGAGTATCAGTGATTGCAGGATATCTACCACCAACAAGGAGTAAAGTTGCGAATGGACGATAACAGATACATTCTCATTACTAATCTGACTCAATAGCAGAGAAGAGACTCCAAAATGACACGAATACAGAGGTCTAGTTGAACGCATTTCTTCTACGTGTGTACCTTATTGGGCCACCAAACATGAATCGGAAAACAGCAGCACACTCTAACAAACAGACGAGCATAACAAACCTAACCGGCGTGCCAAATCGACGCGCATATCCAATGAGACAGTCCACCGTTAGAGCGTAGTGCTACGAGCGTCAGGCACAGACGTACTCAATTTAGATCCTTGAGCATCGACTAGCGTGAAAGGATACTCTACAGCTGGAGATCACACTACTTAATTTGAAGGGAGCCGTAGAGCTCGGACACACAATTTATACGACAATCAGTAAGTCACACACTCTTACCCGAGAGTTCTCTGCTGTTCCCGCACGCGAAAATTACGATGAAGCAGGCTGAAAACATCTGACTGAGTGGTCTATCACGAAGCACAATGCCACTTGTAATGTCTAAACGGTACGAATCACCCAGAGCGGAAAACTCTAACGGCGGAGAGCATTACGAACAGGCTGAAACTCTACGGCTGGTGAGCATATAACGAATCAGGCTGAAACTCTACAGTGTACTGTGGAGAAAGAATACACGTGCAACTACGTAATCAAAGACGCGTAAAACAGTCTACACTACGGTCGGGAACCTCATAGTCATGAAGAGGACCCAATACAAGAAATCCCCAAGAGAACTAAAGACTCTGAAAGCGTGAACCAGAGCCAAAAGCTAACCAAACAAGCAATAGTACGGGAACCATGAGGACTACACACCTCAACTGTCGGCTTTGAGCCGCTACCTAGATATGGTTTACTTGAGTCAGATACAATTGTCATGAGACTAACTACGACCTGCGCCACCTGACAGATCTATCTATACAAAGCTGCTCAATAACTCTTATGCTTGCTCTGTAGCAAGAGAGCAATGACGAAAAACAGGCTGAGACTCTGACCAGAACAGAGAAGACTGACAGCATTACGAACAGGCAAAACTCTACATGAACGTATCCGGCTCGTTCTTCGAAATAAGCATTAATCTCTCCTCCGCCGCCTGAGCGTCTGCCAGGGAGCCGGCGATGCAGCAGAATATCCTGTCATGGACCTGGATCAGCTTGTTGATGGTCTTAGAGGACACGTAGTACCTGTGGGGGAAGTGGAGACAGAGACACATTAGATAGACTCCTGGTGACACATTCCAATGTATATATTGCTATAAGTGATGGCTGATTTATTTAATATGTTGCGTGTCACAGACGTATTTGATCATAAAGACATGTCTAGAGGAAAGGAGGGGCAATATGATTAACTTGGTTCTAGGAGTTAATAGGTGTTGAAGATCCTCCTCACATGCTGACTAGACCGGCGTCTGCGTGAGCCATTGCGCGCATGTTGATTTTGTTCATCCACACCAGACGCGATCAGGACAGGCAGGTTGAAATATCAAAACTAATTCTGAACCAACTATATTCATTTGGGGCCAGGTTGAAAAGCATTAAACATTCATGGCTACCTTGCTGTTGTTAGCATATTTGTCCTGGGATATAAACATTGGGTTGTTATTTTACCTGAAATGCACAAGGTCCTCTACTCCGACAATTAATCCACAGATAAAGGGTACACCGAGTTAGTTTCTAGTAATCTTTCCTCCTTCGGTCTTCTTCTTTTTCTTTAGACTTTTTGTGGCAGTTGGCAACCAACTTTAAGGTGCATTACCACCACCAACTGGACTGGAGTGTGGACCTCGTTCATCTTTCAATCACCCACGTGGGTATATGCTCCTAAAAACCAATGAGGAGATGGGAGAGGCGGGACTTGCAGCGGATCAAGCGTCACAAATGGAACCAAGTTCTATTTTAGCGCCTGGCTACGCAGACGTTTGTTGATGCGCGTGAGCAGTTTGGATGCAATGATTGAATAACATGTATGTGTACATTTATTTAGCAACGCTCGCGCATGTAACACGAGCGGTGTGGTCAGCATGTTACCCTCCAATGGACGCCCTGGAATCTGAGCCGATGATAACCCCTCCATTGAACGTCACCGCCAAGATGGTGGTCTGTAGGAGATAACATGCAGAG